>NW_027488959.1:0-185536 GCF_050948215.1 Halictus rubicundus | reverse complement strand
CCTATCCTCTATCCTATCCTATCCTATCCTCTATCCTATCCTATCCTCTATCCTATCCTATTCCTCTATCCTATCCTATCCTCTATCCTATCCTATCCTATATCCTATCCTATCCTCTATCCTATCCTATCCTCCATCCTATCCTATCCTCTATCCTCTATCCTCTATCCTATCCTATCCTCTATCCTCTATCCTCTATCCTCTATCCTCTATCCTATCCTATCCTCTATCCTATCCTGTATCCTATCCTATTCCTCTATCCTATCCTATCCTCTATCCTATCCTATCCTATTCCTCTATCCTATCCTATCCTCTATCCTATCCTATCCTATATCCTATCCTATCCTCTATCCTATCCTATCCTCCATCCTATCCTATCCTCTATCCTCTATCCTATCCTATCCTCTATCCTCTATCCTCTATCCTATCCTATCCTCTATCCTATCCTATCCTCTATCCTATCCTATCCTCTATCCTATGCTATCCTCTATCCTATCCTATCTTCTATCCTATCCTATCCTCTATCCTATCCTATCCTATCCTATCCTCTATCCTATCCTATCCCCTATCCTATCCTCTATCCTATCCCCTATCCTATCCTCTATCCTATCCTATCATCTACATTCTATCCTATAATATCTTCTATCCTATCCTATCCTCTATCCTATCAAATCCCCTATCCTATCCTCTATCCTATCCTATCCTCAATCCTATCCTTTCCTGTATCCTATCCAATCCTGTATCCTATCCTGTCCTCTATCCTATCCTATCCTCTATCCTATCCTATCCTCTATCCTATCCTATCTTCTATCCTATCCTATCCTCTATCCTATCCTATCCTCTATCCTATCCTATCATCTATCCTCTATCCTATCCTATCAAATCCCCTATCCTATCCTCTATCCTACCCTATCCTCTATCCTATCCTATTCCTCTATCCTATCCTATCCTCTATCCTATCCTATCCTATATCCTATCCTATCCTCTATCCTATCCTATCCTCTATCATATACTATCCTCTATCCTATCCTATCCTCTATCCTCTATCCTATCCTATCCTATCATCTATCCTCTATACCTATCCTATCCTCTATCCTATCCTATCATCTATCCTCTATCCTATAATATCTTCTATCCTATCCTATCCTCTATCCTATCAAATCCCCTATCCTATCCTCTATCCTATCCTATCCTCAATCCTATCCTTTCCTGTATCCTATCCAATCCTGTATCCTATCCTGTCCTCTATCCTATCCTATCCTCTATCCTATCCTATCCCCTATCCTATCCTATCTTCTATCCTATCCTATCCTCTATCCTATCCTATCCTCTATCCTATCCTATCATCTATCCTCTATCCTATCCTATCAAATCCCCTATCCTATCCTCTATCCTACCCTATCCTCTATCCTATCCTATTCCTCTATCCTATCCTATCCTCTATCCTATCCTATCCTATATCCTATCCTATCCTCTATCCTATCCTATCCTCTATCATATACTATCCTCTATCCTATCCTATCCTCTATCCTCTATCCTATCCTATCCTATCATCTATCCTCTATACCTATCCTATCCTCTATCCTATCCTATCCTCTATCCTATCCTATCATCTATCCTCTATCCTATCCTATCAAATCCCCTATCCTATAGTCTATCCTACCCTATCCTCTGTCCTATCCTATCCTCTATCCTATCCTATCCTCTATCCTATCCTATCCTCTATCCTATCCTATCCTCTATCCTATCCTATCCTCTATCCTCTATCCTATCCTATCCTCTATCCTCTATCCTCTATCCTCTATCCTATCCTATCCTCTATCCTATCCTTTCCTCTATCCTATCCTATCCTCTATCCTATCCTCTATCCTATCCTATCCTCTATCCTATCCTATCCTCTATCCTATCCTATCCTCTATCCTATCCTATCCTCTATCCTATCCTATCCTCTATCCTATCCTATCCTATCCTCTATCCTATCCTATCCTCTATCCTATCCTATCCTGTATCCTATCCAATCCTGTATCCTATCCTGTCCTCTATCCTATCCTATCCTCTATCCTATCCTATGCTCTATCCTATCTTATCGTCTATCCTATCCTCTATCCTTTCCTATTCCTCTATCCTATCCTATCCTCTATCCTATCCTATCCTATATCCTATCCTATCCTCTATCCTATCCTATCCTCCATCCTATCCTATCCTCTATCCTCTATCCTATCCTATCCTCTATCCTCTATCCTCTATCCTCTATCCTCTATCCTCTATCCTATCCTATCCTCTATCCTTTCCTTTCCTCTATCCTATCCTATCCTATCCTCTATCCTATCCTATCCTCTATCCTATCCTATTCCTCTATCCTATCCTATCCTCTATCCTATCCTATCCTATATCCTATCCTATCCTCTATCCTATCCTATCCTCCATCCTATCCTATCCTCTATCCTCTATCCTCTATCCTATCCTATCCTCTATCCTCTATCCTCTATCCTCTATCCTCTATCCTATCCTATCCTCTATCCTATCCTGTATCCTATCCTATTCCTCTATCCTATCCTATCCTCTATCCTATCCTATCCTATTCCTCTATCCTATCCTATCCTCTATCCTATCCTATCCTATATCCTATCCTATCCTCTATCCTATCCTATCCTCCATCCTATCCTATCCTCTATCCTCTATCCTATCCTATCCTCTATCCTCTATCCTCTATCCTCTATCCTATCCTATCCTCTATCCTATCCTATCCTCTATCCTATCCTATCCTCTATCCTATGCTATCCTCTATCCTATCCTATCTTCTATCCTAACCTATCCTCTATCCTATCCTATCCTATCCTATCCTCTATCCTATCCTATCCCCTATCCTATCCTCTATCCTATCCCCTATCCTATCCTCTATCCTATCCTATCATCTATCCTCTATCCTATAATATCTTCTATCCTATCCTATCCTCTATCCTATCAAATCCCCTATCCTATCCTCTATCCTATCCTATCATCTATCCTCTATCCTATCCAATCCTCTATCCTATCCTATCCTCTATCCTATCCTATCTTCTATCCTATCCTATCCTCTATCCTATCAAATCCCCTAGTCTATCCTCTGTCCTATCCTATCCTCTATCCTATCCTATCCTCTATCCTATCCTATTCCTCTATCCTATCCTATCCTCTATCCTCTATCCTATCCTATCCTCTATCCTCTATCCTATCCTATCATCTATCCTCTATCCTATCCTATCCTCTATCCTATCCTATCCTCTATCCTATCCTATCATCTATCCTCTATCCTATCCTATCAAATCCCCTATCCTATCCTCTATCCTACCCTATCCTCTGTCCTATCCTATCCTCTATCCTATCCTATCCTCTATCCTATCCTATCCTCTATCCTATCCTATCCTCTATCCTATCCTATCCTCTATCCTCTATCCTATCCTATCCTCTATCCTCTATCCTCTATCCTATCCTATCCTCTATCCTATCCTTTCCTCTATCCTATCCTATCCTCTATCCTATCCTCTATCCTATCCTATCCTCTATCGTATCCTATCCTCTATCCTAACCTATCCTCTATCCTATCCTATCCTATCCTCTATCCTATCCTATCCTCTATCCTATCCTATCCTCTATCCTATCCTATCCTCTATCCTATCCTATCCTCTATCCTATCCTATCCTCTATCCTATCCTATCCTCTATCCTATCCTATCCTATCCTCTATCCTATCCTATCCTCTATCCTATCCTATCCTGTATCCTATCCAATCCTGTATCCTATCCTGTCCTCTATCCTATCCTATCCTCTATCCTATCCTATGCTCTATCCTATCTTATCGTCTATCCTATCCTCTATCCTATCCTATTCCTCTATCCTATCCTATCCTCTATCCTATCCTATCCTATATCCTATCCTATCCTCTATCCTATCCTATCCTCCATCATATCCTATCCTCTATCCTCTATCCTATCCTATCCTCTATCCTCTATCCTATCCTATCCTCTATCCTCTATCCTCTATCCTCTATCCTATCCTATCCTCTATCCTATCCTTTCCTCTATCCTATCCTATCCTCTATCCTATCCTCTATCCTATCCTATCCTCTATCCTATCCTATCCTCTATCCTATCCTATCTTCTATCCTATCCTATCCTCTATCCTATCCTATCCTCTATCCTATCCTATCATCTATCCTCTATCCTATCCTATCAAATCCCCTATCCTATCCTCTATCCTATCCTATTCCTCTATCCTATCCTATCCTCTATCCTATCCTATCCTATATCCTATCCTATCCTCTATCCTATCCTATCCTCTATCCTATCCTATCCTCTATCCTATCCTATCCTCTATCCTATCCTATCCTCTATCCTATCCTATCCTCTATCCTATCCTATCCTCTATCCTATCCTATCCTCTATCCTATCCTATCCTCTCTCCTATCAAATCCCCTATCCTATCCTCTATCCTATCCTATCCTGTATCCTATCCAATCCTCTATCCTATCCTCTATCCTATCCTATCCTCCATCCTATCCTATCCTCAATCCTATCCTTTCCTGTATCCTATTCAATCCTGTATCCTATCCTGTCCTCTATCCTATCCTATCCTCTATCCTATCCTATCCTCTATCCTATCCTATCCTCTATCCTATCCTATCCTCTATCATATACTATCCTCTATCCTATCCTATCCTCTATCCTATCCTATCCTCTATCCTATCCTATCCCCTATCCTATCCTATCCTCTATCCTATCCTATCCTCTATCCTATCCTATCATCTATCCTCTATCCTATCCTATCAAATCCCCTATCCTATCCTCTATCCTACCCTATCCTCTATCCTATCCTATTCCTCTATCCTATCCTATCCTCTATCCTATCCTATCCTATATCCTATCCTATCCTCTATCCTATCCTATCCTCTATCATATACTATCCTCTATCCTATCCTATCCTCTATCCTATCCTATCCTCTATCCTATCCTATCCCCTATCCTATCCTATCCTCTATCCTATCCTATCCTCTATCCTATCCTATCTTCTAACCTATCCTATCCTCTATCCTATCAAATCCCCTATCCTATCCTCTATCCTATCCTATCCTGTATCCTATCCAATCCTCTATCCTATCCTCTATCCTATCCTATCCTCTATCCTATCCTATCCTCCATTCTATCCTATCCTGTATCCTATCCTATCCTCTATCCTATCCTACCCTCTATCCTATCCTATCCTCTGTCCTATCCTATCCTCTATCCTATCCTATCCTCTATCCTATCCTCTATCCTATCCTATCGTCTATCCTATCCTCTATCCTATCCTATCCTCTATCCTATCCTATCTTCTATCCTATCCTATCATCTATCCTATCAAATCCCCAACCCTATCCTCTGTCCTATCCTATCCTCTATCCTATCCTATCCTCTATCCTATCCTATCCTCTATCCTATCCTATCCTCTATCCTCTATCCTATCCTATCCTCTATCCTCTATCCTATCCTATCCTCTATCCTATCCTATCGTCTATACTATCCTCTATCCTATCCTATCCTCTATCCTATCCTATCCTCCATCCTATCCTATCCTCAATCCTATCCTTTCCTGTATCCTATCCAATCCTGTATCCTATCCTGTCCTCTATCCTATCCTATCCTCTATCCTATCCTATCGTCTATCCTATCCTCTATCCTATCCTATTCCTCTATCCTATCCTATCCTCTATCCTATCCTATCCTATATCCTATCCTATCCTCTATCCTATCCTATCCTCTATCCTATCCTATCCTCTATCCTATCCTATCCTCTATCTTATCCTATCCTCTATCCTATCCTATCCTCTATCCTATCAAATCCGCTATCCTATCCTCTATCCTATCCTATCCTGTATCCTATCCAATCCTCTATCCTATCCTATCATCTATCCTCTATCCTATCCAATCCTCTATCCGATCCTATCGTCTATCCTATCCTCTATCCTATCCTATCCTCTATCCTATCCTATCCTCCATCCTATCCTATCCTCAATCCTATCCTTTCCTGTATCCTATCCAATCCTGTATCCTATCCTGTCCTCTATCCTATCCTATCCTCTATCCTATCCTATCCTCTATCCTATCCTATCCTGTATCCTATCCTATCCTCTATCCTATCTTATCCTCTATCCTATCAAATCCCCTATCCTATCCTCTATCCTATCCTATCATCTATCCTCTATCCTATCAAATCCCCTATCCTATCCTCTATCCTACCCTATCCTCTATCCTATCCTATTCCTCTATCCTATCCTATCCTCTATCCTATCCTATCCTATATCCTATCCTATCCTCCATCCTATCCTATCCTCTATCATATACTATCCTCTATCCTATTCTATCCTCTATCCTATCCTATCCTCTATCCTATCCTATCCTCTATCCTATCCTATCCTCTATCCTATCCTATCCTCTATCCTATCCTATCCTCTATCCTATCCTATCCTCTATCCTATCCTATCCTCTATCCTATCAAATCCCCTATCCTATCCTCTATCCTATCCTATCCTGTATCCTATCCAATCCTCTATCCTATCCTCTATCCTATCCTATCCTGTATCCTATCCTATCCTCCATTCTATCCTATCCTGTATCCTATCCTATCCTCTATCCTATCCTATCCTCTATCCTATCCTATCCTCTGTCCTATCCTATCCTCTATCCTATCCTATCCTCTATCCTATCCTCTATCCTATCCTATCGTCTATCCTATCCTCTGTCCTATCCTATCCTCTATCCTATCCTATCTTCTATCCTATCCTATCATCTATCCTATCAAATCCCCAACCCTATCCTCTGTCCTATCCTATCCTCTATCCTATCCTATCCTCTATCCTATCCTATCCTCTATCCTATCCTATCCTATCCTCTATCCTCTATCCTATCCTATCCTCTATCCTCTATCCTATCCTATCCTCTATCCTATCCTATCGTCTATCCTATCCTCTATCCTATCCTATCCTCTATCCTATCCTATCCTCCATCCTATCCTATCCTCAATCCTATCCTTTCCTGTATCCTATCCAATCCTGTATCCTATCCTGTCCTCTATCCTATCCTATCCTCTATCCTATCCTATCGTCTATCCTATCCTCTATCCTATCCTATTCCTCTATCCTATCCTATCCTCTATCCTATCCTATCCTATATCCTATCCTATCCTCTATCCTATCCTATCCTCTATCCTATCCTATCCTCTATCCTATCCTATCCTCTATCTTATCCTATCCTCTATCCTATCCTATCCTCTATCCTATCAAATCCGCTATCCTATCCTCTATCCTATCCTATCCTGTATCCTATCCAATCCTCTATCCTATCCTATCATCTATCCTCTATCCTATCCAATCCTCTATCCGATCCTATCGTCTATCCTATCCTCTATCCTATCCTATCCTCTATCCTATCCTATCCTCCATCCTATCCTATCCTCAATCCTATCCTTTCCTGTATCCTATCCAATCCTGTATCCTATCCTGGCCTCTATCCTATCCTATCCTCTATCCTATCCTATCCTCTATCCTATCCTATCCTGTATCCTATCCTATCCTCTATCCTATCTTATCCTCTATCCTATCAAATCCCCTATCCTATCCTCTATCCTATCCTATCATCTATCCTCTATCCTATACAATCCTCTATCCTATCCTATCGTCTATCCTATCCTCTACCCTATCCTATCCTCTATCCTATCCTATCCTCCATCCTATCCTATCCTCAATCCTATCCTTTCCTGTATCCTATCCAATCCTGTATCCTATCCTGTCCTCTATCCTATCCTATCCTCCATCCTATCCTATCCTCAATCCTATCCTTTCCTGTATCCTATCCAATCCTGTATCCTATCCTGTCCTCTATCCTATCCTATCCTCTATCCTATCCTATACTCTATCCTATCCTATCCTGTATCCTATCCTATCCTGTATCCTATCCTATCGTCTATCCTATCCTCTATCCTATCCTATTCCTCTATCCTATCCTATCCTCTATCCTATCCTATCCTATATCCTATCCTATCCTCTATCCTATCCTATCCTCTATCCTATCCTATCCTCTATCCTATCCTATCCTCTATCTTATCCTATCCTCTATCCTATCCTATCCTCTATCCTATCAAATCCGCTATCCTATCCTCTATCCTATCCTATCCTGTATCCTATCCAATCCTCTATCCTATCCTATCATCTATCCTCTATCCTATCCAATCCTCTATCCGATCCTATCGTCTATCCTATCCTCTATCCTATCCTATCCTCTATCCTATCCTATCCTCCATCCTATCCTATCCTCAATCCTATCCTTTCCTGTATCCTATCCAATCCTGTATCCTATCCTGTCCTCTATCCTATCTTATCCTCTATCCTATCCTATCCTCTATCCTATCCTATCCTGTATCCTATCCTATCCTCTATCCTATCTTATCCTCTATCCTATCAAATCCCCTATCCTATCCTCTATCCTATCCTATCATCTATCCTCTATCCTATCCAATCCTCTATCCTATCCTATCGTCTATCCTATCCTCTATCCTATCCTATCCTCTATCCTATCCTATCCTCCATCCTATCCTATCCTCAATCCTATCCTTTCCTGTATCCTATCCAATCCTGTATCCTATCCTGTCCTCTATCCTATCCTATCCTCTATCCTATCCTCTCCTCTATCCTATCCTATCTTCTATCCTATCCTATCCTCTATCCTATCCTATCCTCTATCCTATCCTATCCTCTATCCTATCCTATCCTCTATCCTATCAAATCCCCTATCCTATCCTATCCTCTATCCTATCCTATCCTCTATCCTATCCTATCCTCTATCCTATCCTATCCTCTATCCTATCCTATCCTCTATCCTATCAAATCCCCTATCCTATCCTATCCTCTATCCTATCCTATCCTCTATCCTATCCTATCTTCTATCCTATCCTATCCTCTATCCTATCCTATCCTCTATCCTATCCTATCCTCTATCCTATCCTATCCTCTATCCTATCAAATCCCCTATCCTATCCTCTATCCTATCCTATCCTCTATCCTATCCTATCTTCTATCCTATCCTATCCTCTGTCCTATCAAATCCCATATCCTATCCTCTATCCTATCCTATCCTCTATCCTATCCTATCTTCTATCCTATCCTATCCTCTATCCTACCTTATCCTCTATCCTATCAAATCCCCTATCCTATCCTCTATCCTATCCTATCCTCTATCCTATCCTATCTTCTATCCTATCCTATCCTCTGTCCTATCAAATCCCATATCCTATCCTCTATCCTATCCTATCCTCTATCCTATCCTATCTTCTATCCTATCCTATCCTCTATCCTATCCTATCCTCTATCCTATCCTATCCTCTATCCTATCCTATCCTCTATCCTATCCTATCCTCTATCCTATCCTATCTTCTATCCTATCCTATCCTCTATCCTATCAAATTCCCTATCCTATCCTCTATCCTCTATCCTATCCTATCATCTATCCTCTATCCTATCCAATCCTCTATCCTATCCTATCGTCTATCCTATCCTCTATCCTATCCTATCCTCTATCCTATCCTATCCTCCATCCTATCCTATCCTCAATCCTATCCTTTCCTGTATCCTATCCAATCCTGTATCCTATCCTGTCCTCTATCCTATCCTGTCCCCTATCCTATCCTATCCTCTATCCTATCCTATCTTCTATCCTATCGTATCCTCTATCCTATCAAATCCCCTACCCTATTCTCTGTCCAATCATATCCTCTATCCTATCCTATCCTCTATCCTATCCTATCCACTATCCAATCCTATCCTCTATCCTCTATCCTATCCTATCCTCTATCCTATCCTATCTTCTATCCTCTCCTATCCTCTATCCTATACTATTCTCTATCCTATCCTATCATCTATCCTATCCTATCCTCTATCCTATAATATCATCTATCCGTTCCTATCCTCCATCCTATCCTATCCTCTATCCTATCCTATCCTCCATCCTATCCTATCCTCAATCCTATCCTTTCCTGTATCCTATCCAATCCTGTATCCTATCCTGTCCTCTATCCTATCCTCAATCCTATCCTTTCCTGTATCCTATCCAATCCTGTATCCTATCCTGTCCTCTATCCTATCCTATCCCCTATCCTATCCTATCCTCTATCATATCCTATCTTTTATCCTACCTTATCATCTATCCTATCAAATCCCCTATCCTATCCTCTATCCTATCCTATCCTCTATCCTATCCTATCTTCTATCCTATCCTATCCTCTGTCCTATCAAATCCCATATCCTGTCCTCTATCCTATCCTATCCTCTATCCTATCCTATCCTCTATCCTATCCTATCTTCTATCCTATCCTATCCTCTATCCTATCCTATCCTCTATCCTATCCTATCATCTATCCTCTATCCTATCCTATCAAATCCCCTATCCTATCCTCTATCCTACCCTATCCTCTATCCTATCCTATTCCTCTATCCTATCCTATCCTCTATCCTATCCTATCCTATATCCTATCCTATCCTCTATCCTATCCTATCCTCTATCATATACTATCCTCTATCCTATCCTATCCTCTATCCTATCCTATCCTCTATCCTATCCTATCCTCTATCCTATCCTATCCTCTATCCTATCCTATCCTCTATCCTATCCTATCTTCTATCCTATCCTATCCTCTATCCTATCAAATCCCCTATCCTATCCTCTATCCTATCCTATTCTGTATCCTATCCAATCCTCTATCCTATCCTCTATCCTATCCTATCCTCTATCCTATCCTATCCTCCATTCTATCCTATCCTGTATCCTATCCTATCCTCTATCCTATCCTACCCTCTATCCTATCCTATCCTCTGTCCTATCCTATCCTCTATCCTATCCTATCGTCTATCCTATCCTCTATCCTATCCTATCCTCTATCCTATCCTATCTTCTATCCTATCCTATCATCTATCCTATCAAATCCCCAACCCTATCCTCTGTCCTATCCTATCCTCTATCCTATCCTATCCTCTATCCTATCCTATCCTCTATCCTATCCTATCCTCTATCCTATCCTATCCTCTATCCTCTATCCTATCCTATCCTCTATCCTCTATCCTATCCTATCCTCTATCCTATCCTATCGTCTATACTATCCTCTATCCTATCCTATCCTCTATCCTATCCTATCCTCCATCCTATCCTATCCTCAATCCTATCCTTTCCTGTATCCTATCCAATCCTGTATCCTATCCTGTCCTCTATCCTATCCTATCCTCTATCCTATCCTATCGTCTATCCTATCCTCTATCCTATCCTATTCCTCTATCCTATCCTATCCTCTATCCTATCCTATCCTATATCCTATCCTATCCTCTATCCTATCCTATCCTCTATCCTATCCTATCCTCTATCCTATCCTATCCTCTATCTTATCCTATCCTCTATCCTATCCTATCCTCTATCCTATCAAATCCGCTATCCTATCCTCTATCCTATCCTATCCTGTATCCTATCCAATCCTCTATCCTATCCTATCATCTATCCTCTATCCTATCCAATCCTCTATCCGATCCTATCGTCTATCCTATCCTCTATCCTATCCTATCCTCTATCCTATCCTATCCTCCATCCTATCCTATCCTCAATCCTATCCTTTCCTGTATCCTATCCAATCCTGTATCCTATCCTGTCCTCTATCCTATCCTATCCTCTATCCTATCCTATCCTCTATCCTATCCTATCCTGTATCCTATCCTATCCTCTATCCTATCTTATCCTCTATCCTATCAAATCCCCTATCCTATCCTCTATCCTATCCTATCATCTATCCTCTATCCTATCAAATCCCCTATCCTATCCTCTATCCTACCCTATCCTCTATCCTATCCTATTCCTCTATCCTATCCTATCCTCTATCCTATCCTATCCTATATCCTATCCTATCCTATCGTCTATACTATCCTCTATCCTATCCTATCCTCTATCCTATCCTATCCTCCATCCTATCCTATCCTCAATCCTATCCTTTCCTGTATCCTATCCAATCCTGTATCCTATCCTGGCCTCTATCCTATCCTATCCTCTATCCTATCCTATCCTCTATCCTATCCTATCCTGTATCCTATCCTATCCTCTATCCTATCTTATCCTCTATCCTATCAAATCCCCTATCCTATCCTCTATCCTATCCTATCATCTATCCTCTATCCTATCCAATCCTCTATCCTATCCTATCGTCTATCCTATCCTCTATCCTATCCTATCCTCTATCCTATCCTATCCTCCATCCTATCCTATCCTCAATCCTATCCTTTCCTGTATCCTATCCAATCCTGTATCCCATCCTGTCCTCTATCCTATCCTATCCTCCATCCTATCCTATCCTCAATCCTATCCTTTCCTGTATCCTATCCAATCCTGTATCCTATCCTGTCCTCTATCCTATCCTATCCTCTACCCTATCCTATACTCTATCCTATCCTATCCTGTATCCTATCCTATCCTGTATCCTATCCTATCGTCTATCCTATCCTCTATCCTATCCTATTCCTCTATCCTATCCTATCCTCTATCCTATCCTATCCTATATCCTATCCTATCCTCTATCCTATCCTATCCTCTATCCTATCCTATCCTCTATCCTATCCTATCCTCTATCTTATCCTATCCTCTATCCTATCCTATCCTCTATCCTATCAAATCCGCTATTATATCCTCTATCCTATCCTATCCTGTATCCTATCCAATCCTCTATCCTATCCTATCCTCCATCCTATCCTATCCTCAATCCTATCCTTTCCTGTATCCTATCCAATCCTGTATCCTATCCTGTCCTCTATCCTATCCTCTGTCCTATCCTATCCTCTATCCTATCCTATCCTCTATCCTATCCTATCCTCTATCCTATCCTATCCTCTATCCTATCCTATCCTCTATCCTATCCTATCCTCTATCCTCTATCCTATCCTATCCTCTATCCTCTATCCTATCCTATCCTCTATCCTATCCTATCGTCTATACTATCCTCTATCCTATCCTATCCTCTATCCTATCCTATCCTCCATCCTATCCTATCCTCAATCCTATCCTTTCCTGTATCCTATCCAATCCTGTATCCTATCCTGTCCTCTATCCTATCCTATCCTCTATCCTATCCTATCGTCTATCCTATCCTCTATCCTATCCTATTCCTCTATCCTATCCTATCCTCTATCCTATCCTATCCTATATCCTATCCTATCCTCTATCCTATCCTATCCTCTATCCTATCCTCTATCCTATCCTATCCTGTATCCTATCCAATCCTCTATCCTATCCTATCATCTATCCTCTATCCTATCAAATCCCCTATCCTATCCTCTATCCTATCCTTTCATCTATCCTCTATCCTATCAAATCCCCTATCCTATCCTCTATCCTACCCTATCCTCTATCCTATCCTATTCCTCTATCCTATCCTATCCTCTATCCTATCCTATCCTATATCCTATCCTATCCTATCGTCTATCCTATCCTCTATCCTATCCTATCCTCTATCCTATCCTATCCTCCATCCTATCCTATCCTCAATCCTATCCTTTCCTGTATCCTATCCAATCCTGTATCCTATCCTGGCCTCTATCCTATCCTATCCTCTATCCTATCCTATCCTCTATCCTATCCTATCCTGTATCCTATCCTATCCTCTATCCTATCTTATCCTCTATCCTATCAAATCCCCTATCCTATCCTCTATCCTATCTTATCCTCTATCCTATCAAATCCCCTATCCTATCCTCTATCCTATCCTATCATCTATCCTCTATCCTATCAAATCCCCTATCCTATCCTCTATCCTACCCTATCCTCTATCCTATCCTATTCCTCTATCCTATCCTATCCTCTATCCTATCCTATCCTATATCCTATCCTATCCTATCGTCTATCCTATCCTCTATCCTATCCTATCCTCTATCCTATCCTATCCTCCATCCTATCCTATCCTCAATCCTATCCTTTCCTGTATCCTATCCAATCCTGTATCCTATCCTGGCCTCTATCCTATCCTATCCTCTATCCTATCCTATCCTCTATCCTATCCTATCCTGTATCCTATCCTATCCTCTATCCTATCTTATCCTCTATCCTATCAAATCCCCTATCCTATCCTCTATCCTATCCTATCATCTATCCTCTATCCTATCCAATCCTCTATCCTATCCTATCGTCTATCCTATCCTCTATCCTATCCTATCCTCTATCCTATCCTATCCTCCATCCTATCCTATCCTCAATCCTATCCTTTCCTGTATCCTATCCAATCCTGTATCCTATCCTGTCCTCTATCCTATCCTATCCTCCATCCTATCCTATCCTCAATCCTATCCTTTCCTGTATCCTATCCAATCCTGTATCCTATCCTGTCCTCTATCCTATCCTATCCTCTATCCTATCCTATACTCTATCCTATCCTATCCTGTATCCTATCCTATCCTGTATCCTATCCTATCGTCTATCCTATCCACTATCCTATCCTATTCCTCTATCCTATCCTATCCTCTATCCTATCCTATCCTATATCCTATCCTATCCTCTATCCTATCCTATCCTCTATCCTATCCTATCCTCTATCCTATCCTATCCTCTATCTTATCCTATCCTCTATCCTATCCTATCCTCTATCCTATCCTATCCTCTATCCTATCCTATCTTCTATCCTATCCTATCCTCTATCCTATCCTATCCTCTATCCTATCCTATCCTCTATCCTATCCTATCCTCTATCCTATCCTATCCTCTATCCTATCCTATCTTCTATCCTATCCTATCCTCTATCCTATCAAATTCCCTATCCTATCCTCTATCCTCTATCCTATCCTATCATCTATCCTCTATCCTATCCAATCCTCTATCCTATCCTATCGTCTATCCTATCCTCTATCCTATCCTATCCTCTATCCTATCCTATCCTCCATCCTATCCTATCCTCAATCCTATCCTTTCCTGTATCCTATCCAATCCTGTATCCTATCCTGTCCTCTATCCTATCCTGTCCCCTATCCTATCCTATCCTCTATCCTATCCTATCTTCTATCCTATCGTATCCTCTATCCTATCAAATCCCCTACCCTATTCTCTGTCCAATCATATCCTCTATCCTATCCTATCCTCTATCCTATCCTATCCACTATCCAATCCTATCCTCTATCCTCTATCCTATCCTATCCTCTATCCTATCCTATCTTCTATCCTCTCCTATCCTCTATCCTATACTATTCTCTATCCTATCCTATCATCTATCCTATCCTATCCTCTATCCTATAATATCATCTATCCGTTCCTATCCTCCATCCTATCCTATCCTCTATCCTATCCTATCCTCCATCCTATCCTATCCTCAATCCTATCCTTTCCTGTATCCTATCCAATCCTGTATCCTATCCTGTCCTCTATCCTATCCTCAATCCTATCCTTTCCTGTATCCTATCCAATCCTGTATCCTATCCTGTCCTCTATCCTATCCTATCCCCTATCCTATCCTATCCTCTATCATATCCTATCTTTTATCCTACCTTATCATCTATCCTATCAAATCCCCTATCCTATCCTCTATCCTATCCTATCCTCTATCCTATCCTATCTTCTATCCTATCCTATCCTCTGTCCTATCAAATCCCATATCCTGTCCTCTATCCTATCCTATCCTCTATCCTATCCTATCCTCTATCCTATCCTATCTTCTATCCTATCCTATCCTCTATCCTATCCTATCCTCTATCCTATCCTATCATCTATCCTCTATCCTATCCTATCAAATCCCCTATCCTATCCTCTATCCTACCCTATCCTCTATCCTATCCTATTCCTCTATCCTATCCTATCCTCTATCCTATCCTATCCTATATCCTATCCTATCCTCTATCCTATCCTATCCTCTATCATATACTATCCTCTATCCTATCCTATCCTCTATCCTATCCTATCCTCTATCCTATCCTATCCTCTATCCTATCCTATCCTCTATCCTATCCTATCCTCTATCCTATCCTATCTTCTATCCTATCCTATCCTCTATCCTATCAAATCCCCTATCCTATCCTCTATCCTATCCTATTCTGTATCCTATCCAATCCTCTATCCTATCCTCTATCCTATCCTATCCTCTATCCTATCCTATCCTCCATTCTATCCTATCCTGTATCCTATCCTATCCTCTATCCTATCCTACCCTCTATCCTATCCTATCCTCTGTCCTATCCTATCCTCTATCCTATCCTATCGTCTATCCTATCCTCTATCCTATCCTATCCTCTATCCTATCCTATCTTCTATCCTATCCTATCATCTATCCTATCAAATCCCCAACCCTATCCTCTGTCCTATCCTATCCTCTATCCTATCCTATCCTCTATCCTATCCTATCCTCTATCCTATCCTATCCTCTATCCTATCCTATCCTCTATCCTCTATCCTATCCTATCCTCTATCCTCTATCCTATCCTATCCTCTATCCTATCCTATCGTCTATACTATCCTCTATCCTATCCTATCCTCTATCCTATCCTATCCTCCATCCTATCCTATCCTCAATCCTATCCTTTCCTGTATCCTATCCAATCCTGTATCCTATCCTGTCCTCTATCCTATCCTATCCTCTATCCTATCCTATCGTCTATCCTATCCTCTATCCTATCCTATTCCTCTATCCTATCCTATCCTCTATCCTATCCTATCCTATATCCTATCCTATCCTCTATCCTATCCTATCCTCTATCCTATCCTATCCTCTATCCTATCCTATCCTCTATCTTATCCTATCCTCTATCCTATCCTATCCTCTATCCTATCAAATCCGCTATCCTATCCTCTATCCTATCCTATCCTGTATCCTATCCAATCCTCTATCCTATCCTATCATCTATCCTCTATCCTATCCAATCCTCTATCCGATCCTATCGTCTATCCTATCCTCTATCCTATCCTATCCTCTATCCTATCCTATCCTCCATCCTATCCTATCCTCAATCCTATCCTTTCCTGTATCCTATCCAATCCTGTATCCTATCCTGTCCTCTATCCTATCCTATCCTCTATCCTATCCTATCCTCTATCCTATCCTATCCTGTATCCTATCCTATCCTCTATCCTATCTTATCCTCTATCCTATCAAATCCCCTATCCTATCCTCTATCCTATCCTATCATCTATCCTCTATCCTATCAAATCCCCTATCCTATCCTCTATCCTACCCTATCCTCTATCCTATCCTATTCCTCTATCCTATCCTATCCTCTATCCTATCCTATCCTATATCCTATCCTATCCTATCGTCTATACTATCCTCTATCCTATCCTATCCTCTATCCTATCCTATCCTCCATCCTATCCTATCCTCAATCCTATCCTTTCCTGTATCCTATCCAATCCTGTATCCTATCCTGGCCTCTATCCTATCCTATCCTCTATCCTATCCTATCCTCTATCCTATCCTATCCTGTATCCTATCCTATCCTCTATCCTATCTTATCCTCTATCCTATCAAATCCCCTATCCTATCCTCTATCCTATCCTATCATCTATCCTCTATCCTATCCAATCCTCTATCCTATCCTATCGTCTATCCTATCCTCTATCCTATCCTATCCTCTATCCTATCCTATCCTCCATCCTATCCTATCCTCAATCCTATCCTTTCCTGTATCCTATCCAATCCTGTATCCCATCCTGTCCTCTATCCTATCCTATCCTCCATCCTATCCTATCCTCAATCCTATCCTTTCCTGTATCCTATCCAATCCTGTATCCTATCCTGTCCTCTATCCTATCCTATCCTCTACCCTATCCTATACTCTATCCTATCCTATCCTGTATCCTATCCTATCCTGTATCCTATCCTATCGTCTATCCTATCCTCTATCCTATCCTATTCCTCTATCCTATCCTATCCTCTATCCTATCCTATCCTATATCCTATCCTATCCTCTATCCTATCCTATCCTCTATCCTATCCTATCCTCTATCCTATCCTATCCTCTATCTTATCCTATCCTCTATCCTATCCTATCCTCTATCCTATCAAATCCGCTATTATATCCTCTATCCTATCCTATCCTGTATCCTATCCAATCCTCTATCCTATCCTATCCTCCATCCTATCCTATCCTCAATCCTATCCTTTCCTGTATCCTATCCAATCCTGTATCCTATCCTGTCCTCTATCCTATCCTCTGTCCTATCCTATCCTCTATCCTATCCTATCCTCTATCCTATCCTATCCTCTATCCTATCCTATCCTCTATCCTATCCTATCCTCTATCCTATCCTATCCTCTATCCTCTATCCTATCCTATCCTCTATCCTCTATCCTATCCTATCCTCTATCCTATCCTATCGTCTATACTATCCTCTATCCTATCCTATCCTCTATCCTATCCTATCCTCCATCCTATCCTATCCTCAATCCTATCCTTTCCTGTATCCTATCCAATCCTGTATCCTATCCTGTCCTCTATCCTATCCTATCCTCTATCCTATCCTATCGTCTATCCTATCCTCTATCCTATCCTATTCCTCTATCCTATCCTATCCTCTATCCTATCCTATCCTATATCCTATCCTATCCTCTATCCTATCCTATCCTCTATCCTATCCTCTATCCTATCCTATCCTGTATCCTATCCAATCCTCTATCCTATCCTATCATCTATCCTCTATCCTATCAAATCCCCTATCCTATCCTCTATCCTATCCTTTCATCTATCCTCTATCCTATCAAATCCCCTATCCTATCCTCTATCCTACCCTATCCTCTATCCTATCCTATTCCTCTATCCTATCCTATCCTCTATCCTATCCTATCCTATATCCTATCCTATCCTATCGTCTATCCTATCCTCTATCCTATCCTATCCTCTATCCTATCCTATCCTCCATCCTATCCTATCCTCAATCCTATCCTTTCCTGTATCCTATCCAATCCTGTATCCTATCCTGGCCTCTATCCTATCCTATCCTCTATCCTATCCTATCCTCTATCCTATCCTATCCTGTATCCTATCCTATCCTCTATCCTATCTTATCCTCTATCCTATCAAATCCCCTATCCTATCCTCTATCCTATCTTATCCTCTATCCTATCAAATCCCCTATCCTATCCTCTATCCTATCCTATCATCTATCCTCTATCCTATCAAATCCCCTATCCTATCCTCTATCCTACCCTATCCTCTATCCTATCCTATTCCTCTATCCTATCCTATCCTCTATCCTATCCTATCCTATATCCTATCCTATCCTATCGTCTATCCTATCCTCTATCCTATCCTATCCTCTATCCTATCCTATCCTCCATCCTATCCTATCCTCAATCCTATCCTTTCCTGTATCCTATCCAATCCTGTATCCTATCCTGGCCTCTATCCTATCCTATCCTCTATCCTATCCTATCCTCTATCCTATCCTATCCTGTATCCTATCCTATCCTCTATCCTATCTTATCCTCTATCCTATCAAATCCCCTATCCTATCCTCTATCCTATCCTATCATCTATCCTCTATCCTATCCAATCCTCTATCCTATCCTATCGTCTATCCTATCCTCTATCCTATCCTATCCTCTATCCTATCCTATCCTCCATCCTATCCTATCCTCAATCCTATCCTTTCCTGTATCCTATCCAATCCTGTATCCTATCCTGTCCTCTATCCTATCCTATCCTCCATCCTATCCTATCCTCAATCCTATCCTTTCCTGTATCCTATCCAATCCTGTATCCTATCCTGTCCTCTATCCTATCCTATCCTCTATCCTATCCTATACTCTATCCTATCCTATCCTGTATCCTATCCTATCCTGTATCCTATCCTATCGTCTATCCTATCCACTATCCTATCCTATTCCTCTATCCTATCCTATCCTCTATCCTATCCTATCCTATATCCTATCCTATCCTCTATCCTATCCTATCCTCTATCCTATCCTATCCTCTATCCTATCCTATCCTCTATCTTATCCTATCCTCTATCCTATCCTATCCTCTATCCTATCAAATCCGCTATCCTATCCTCTATTCTATCCTATCCTGTATCCTATCCAATCCTCTATCCTATCCTATCATCTATCCTCTATCCTATCCAATCCTCTATCCGATCCTATCGTCTATCCTATCCTCTATCCTATCCTATCCTCTATCCTATCCTATCCTCCATCCTATCCTATCCTCAATCCTATCCTTTCCTGTATCCTATCCAATCCTGTATCCTATCCTATCCTCTATCCTATCAAATCCCCTATCCTATCCTATCCTCTATCCTATCCTATCCTCTATCCTATCCTATCTTCTATCCTATCCTATCCTCTATCCTATCCTATCCTCTATCCTATCCTATCCTCTATCCTATCCTATCCTCTATCCTATCAAATCCCCTATCCTATCCTCTATCCTATCCTATCCTCTATCCTATCCTATCCTCTATCATATCCTATCTTTTATCCTACCTTATCATCTATCCTATCAAATCCCCTATCATATCCTCTATCCTATCCTATCCTCTATCCTATCCTATCTTCTATCCTATCCTATCCTCTGTCCTATCAAATCCCATATCCTATCCTCTATCCTATCCTATCCTCTATCCTATCCTATCTTCTATCCTATCCTATCCTCTATCCTACCTTATCCTCTATCCTATCAAATCCCCTATCCTATCCTCTATCCTATCCTATCCTCTATCCTATCCTATCTTCTATCCTATCCTATACTCTGTCCTATCAAATCCCATATCCTATCCTCTATCCTATCCTATCCTCTATCCTATCCTATCTTCTATCCTATCCTATCCTCTATCCTATCCTATCCTCTATCCTATCCTATCCTCTATCCTATCCTATCCTCTATCCTATCCTATCCTCTATCCTATCCAATCTTCTATCCTATCCTATCCTCTATCCTATCAAATCCCCTATCCTATCCTCTATCCTATCCTATCCTCTATCCTATCCTATCGTCTATCCTATCCTATCCTCTGTCCTATCAAATCCCATATCCTGTCCTCTATCCTATCCTATCCTCTATCCTATCCTATCCTCTATCCTATCCTATCTTCTATCCTATCCTATCCTCTATCCTATCCCATCCTCTATCCTATCCTATCCTCTATCCTATCCTATCTTCTATCCTATCCTATCCTCTGTCCTATCAAATCCCATATCCTATCCTCTATCCTATCCTATCCTCTATCCTATCCTATCTTCTATCCTATCCTATCCTCTATCCTATCCTATCCTCTATCCTATCCTATCCTCTATCCTATCCTATCCTCTATCCTATCCTATCCTCTATCCTATCCTATCTTCTATCCTATCCTATCCTCTATCCTATCAAATTCCCTATCCTATCCTCTATCCTCTATCCTATCCTATCATCTATCCTCTATCCTATCCAATCCTCTATCCTATCCTATCGTCTATCCTATCCTCTATCCTATCCTATCCTCTATCCTATCCTATCCTCCATCCTATCCTATCCTCAATCCTATCCTTTCCTGTATCCTATCCAATCCTGTATCCTATCCTGTCCTCTATCCTATCCTATCCTCTATCCTATCCTATCCTCTATCCTATCCTATCCTGTATCCTATCCTATCCTCTATCCTATCTTATCCTCTATCCTATCAAATCCCCTATCCTATCCTCTATCCTATCCTATCCTCTATCCTATCCTATCGTCTATCCTATCCTATCCTCTGTCCTATCAAATCCCATATCCTGTCCTCTATCCTATCCTATCCTCTATCCTATCCTATCCTCTATCCTATCCTATCTTCTATCCTATCCTATCCTCTATCCTATCCTATCCTCTATCCTATCCTATCCTCTATCCTATCCTATCTTCTATCCTATCCTATCCTCTGTCCTATCAAATCCCATATCCTATCCTCTATCCTATCCTATCCTCTATCCTATCCTATCTTCTATCCTATCCTATCCTCTATCCTATCCTATCCTCTATCCTATCCTATCCTCTATCCTATCCTATCCTCTATCCTATCCTATCCTCTATCCTATCCTATCTTCTATCCTATCCTATCCTCTATCCTATCAAATTCCCTATCCTATCCTCTATCCTCTATCCTATCCTATCATCTATCCTCTATCCTATCCAATCCTCTATCCTATCCTATCGTCTATCCTATCCTCTATCCTATCCTATCCTCTATCCTATCCTATCCTCCATCCTATCCTATCCTCAATCCTATCCTTTCCTGTATCCTATCCAATCCTGTATCCTATCCTGTCCTCTATCCTATCCTATCCTCCATCCTATCCTATCCTCAATCCTATCCTTTCCTGTATCCTATCCAATCCTGTATCCTATCCTGTCCTCTATCCTATCCTATCCTCTATCCTATCCTATACTCTATCCTATCCTATCCTGTATCCTATCCTATCCTGTATCCTATCCTATCGTCTATCCTATCCTCTATCCTATCCTATTCCTCTATCCTATCCTATCCTCTATCCTATCCTATCCTATATCCTATCCTATCCTCTATCCTATCCTATCCTCTATCCTATCCTATCCTCTATCCTATCCTATCCTCTATCTTATCCTATCCTCTATCCTATCCTATCCTCTATCCTATCAAATCCGCTATCCTATCCTCTATCCTATCCTATCCTGTATCCTATCCAATCCTCTATCCTATCCTATCATCTATCCTCTATCCTATCCAATCCTCTAACCGATCCTATCGTCTATCCTATCCTCTATCCTATCCTATCCTCTATCCTATCCTATCCTCCATCCTATCCTATCCTCAATCCTATCCTTTCCTGTATCCTATCCAATCCTGTATCCTATCCTGTCCTCTATCCTATCCTATCCTCTATCCTATCCTATCCTCTATCCTATCCTATCCTGTATCCTATCCTATCCTCTATCCTATCTTATCCTCTATCCTATCAAATCCCCTATCCTATCCTCTATCCTATCCTATCATCTATCCTCTATCCTATCCAATCCTCTATCCTATCCTATCGTCTATCCTATCCTCTATCCTATCCTATCCTCTATCCTATCCTATCCTCCATCCTATCCTATCCTCAATCCTATCCTTTCCTGTATCCTATCCAATCCTGTATCCTATCCTGTCCTCTATCCTATCCTATCCTCTATCCTATCCTATCCTCTATCCTATCCTATCTTCTATCCTATCCTATCCTCTATCCTATCCTATCCTCTATCCTATCCTATCCTCTATCCTATCCTATCCTCTATCCTATCAAATCCCCTATCCTATCCTATCCTCTATCCTATCCTATCCTCTATCCTATCCTATCCTCTATCCTATCCTATCCTCTATCCTATCCTATCCTCTATCCTATCAAATCCCCTATCCTATCCTATCCTCTATCCTATCCTATCCTCTATCCTATCCTATCTTCTATCCTATCCTATCCTCTATCCTATCCTATCCTCTATCCTATCCTATCCTCTATCCTATCCTATCCTCTATCCTATCAAATCCCCTATCCTATCCTCTATCCTATCCTATCCTCTATCCTATCCTATCCTCTATCATATCCTATCTTTTATCCTACCTTATCATCTATCCTATCAAATCCCCTATCCTATCCTCTATCCTATCCTATCCTCTATCCTATCCTATCTTCTATCCTATCCTATCCTCTATCCTATCCTATCCTCTATCCTATCCTATCCTCTATCCTATCCTATCCTCTATCCTATCCTATCCTCTATCCTATCCTATCTTCTATCCTATCCTATCCTCTATCCTATCAAATTCCCTATCCTATCCTCTATCCTCTATCCTATCCTATCATCTATCCTCTATCCTATCCAATCCTCTATCCTATCCTATCGTCTATCCTATCCTCTATCATATCCTATCCTCTATCCTATCCTATCCTCCATCCTATCCTATCCTCAATCCTATCCTTTCCTGTATCCTATCCAATCCTGTATCCTATCCTGTCCTCTATCCTATCCTGTCCCCTATCCTATCCTATCCTCTATCCTATCCTATCTTCTATCCTATCCTATCCTCTATCCTATCAAATCCCCTACCCTATTCTCTGTCCAATCATATCCTCTATCCTATCCTATCCTCTATCCTATCCTATCCACTATCCAATCCTATCCTCTATCCTCTATCCTATCCTATCCTCTATCCTATCCTATCTTCTATCCTCTCCTATCCTCTATCCTATACTATTCTCTATCCTATCCTATCATCTATCCTATCCTATCCTCTATCCTATAATATCATCTATCCGTTCCTATCCTCCATCCTATCCTATCCTCTATCCTATCCTATCCTCCATCCTATCCTATCCTCAATCCTATCCTTTCCTGTATCCTATCCAATCCTGTATCCTATCCTGTCCTCTATCCTATCCTCAATCCTATCCTTTCCTGTATCCTATCCAATCCTGTATCCTATCCTGTCCTCTATCCTATCCTATCCCCTATCCTATCCTATCCTCTATCATATCCTATCTTTTATCCTACCTTATCATCTATCCTATCAAATCCCCTATCCTATCCTCTATCCTATCCTATCCTCTATCCTATCCTATCGTCTATCCTATCCTATCCTCTGTCCTATCAAATCCCATATCCTGTCCTCTATCCTATCCTATCCTCTATCCTATCCTATCCTCTATCCTATCCTATCTTCTATCCTATCCTATCCTCTATCCTATCCTATCCTCTATCCTATCCTATCCTCTATCCTATCCTATCTTCTATCCTATCCTATCCTCTGTCCTATCAAATCCCATATCCTATCCTCTATCCTATCCTATCCTCTATCCTATCCTATCTTCTATCCTATCCTATCCTCTATCCTATCCTATCCTCTATCCTATCCTATCCTCTATCCTATCCTATCCTCTATCCTATCCTATCCTCTATCCTATCCTATCTTCTATCCTATCCTATCCTCTATCCTATCAAATTCCCTATCCTATCCTCTATCCTCTATCCTATCCTATCATCTATCCTCTATCCTATCCAATCCTCTATCCTATCCTATCGTCTATCCTATCCTCTATCCTATCCTATCCTCTATCCTATCCTATCCTCCATCCTATCCTATCCTCAATCCTATCCTTTCCTGTATCCTATCCAATCCTGTATCCTATCCTGTCCTCTATCCTATCCTCAATCCTATCCTTTCCTGTATCCTATCCAATCCTGTATCCTATCCTGTCCTCTATCCTATCCTATCCCCTATCCTATCCTATCCTCTATCATATCCTATCTTTTATCCTACCTTATCATCTATCCTATCAAATCCCCTATCCTATCCTCTATCCTATCCTATCCTCTATCCTATCCTATCGTCTATCCTATCCTATCCTCTGTCCTATCAAATCCCATATCCTGTCCTCTATCCTATCCTATCCTCTATCCTATCCTATCCTCTATCCTATCCTATCTTCTATCCTATCCTATCCTCTATCCTATCCTATCCTCTATCCTATCCTATCATCTATCCTCTATCCTATCCTATCAAATCCCCTATCCTATCCTCTATCCTACCCTATCCTCTATCCTATCCTATTCCTCTATCCTATCCTATCCTCTATCCTATCCTATCCTATATCCTATCCTATCCTCTATCCTATCCTATCCTCTATCATATACTATCCTCTATCCTATCCTATCCTCTATCCTATCCTATCCTCTATCCTATCCTATCCTCTATCCTATCCTATCCTCTATCCTATCCTATCCTCTATCCTATCCTATCCTCTATCCTATCCTATCTTCTATCGTATCCTATCCTCTATCCTATCAAATCCCCTATCCTATCCTCTATCCTATCCTATCCTGTATCCTATCCAATCCTCTATCCTATCCTCTATCCTATCCTATCCTCTATCCTATCCTATCCTCCATTCTATCCTATCCTGTATCCTATCCTATCCTCTATCCTATCCTACCCTCTATCCTATCCTATCCTCTGTCCTATCCTATCCTCTATCCTATCCTATCCTCTATCCTATCCTCTATCCTATCCTATCGTCTATCCTATCCTCTATCCTATCCTATCCTCTATCCTATCCTATCTTCTATCCTATCCTATCATCTATCCTATCAAATCCCCAACCCTATCCTCTGTCCTATCCTATCCTCTATCCTATCCTATCCTCTATCCTATCCTATCCTCTATCCTATCCTATCCTCTATCCTATCCTATTCCTCTATCCTATCCTATCCTCTATCCTATCCTATCCTATATCCTATCCTATCCTCTATCCTATCCTATCCTCTATCCTATCCTATCCTCTATCCTATCCTATCCTCTATCTTATCCTATCCTCTATCCTATCCTATCCTCTATCCTATCAAATCCGCTATCCTATCCTCTATCCTATCCTATCCTGTATCCTATCCAATCCTCTATCCTATCCTATCATCTATCCTCTATCCTATCCAATCCTCTATCCGATCCTATCGTCTATCCTATCCTCTATCCTATCCTATCCTCTATCCTATCCTATCCTCCATCCTATCCTATCCTCAATCCTATCCTTTCCTGTATCCTATCCAATCCTGTATCCTATCCTGTCCTCTATCCTATCCTCAATCCTATCCTTTCCTGTATCCCATCCAATCCTGTATCCTATCCTGTCCTCTATCCTATCATCTATCCTCTATCCTATCCAATCCTCTATCCTATCCTATCGTCTATCCTATCCTCTATCCTATCCTATCCTCTATCCTATCCTATCTTCTATCCTATCCTATCATCTATCCTATCAAATCCCCAACCCTATCCTCTGTCCTATCCTATCCTCTATCCTATCCTATCTTCTATCCTATCCTATCCTCTATCCTATCCTATCCTCTATCCTATCCTATCCTCTATCCTATCCTATCATCTATCCTCTATCCTATCCTATAAAATCCCCTATCCTATCCTCTATCCTACCCTATCCTCTATCCTATCCTATTCCTCTATCCTATCCTATCCTCTATCCTATCCTATCCTATATCCTATCCTATCCTCTATCCTATCCTATCCTCTATCATATACTATCCTCTATCCTATCCTATCCTCTATCCTATCCTATCCTCTATCCTATCCTATCCTCTATCCTATCCTATCCTCTATCCTATCCTATCTTCTATCGTATCCTATCCTCTATCCTATCAAGTCCCCTATCCTATCCTCTATCCTATCCTATCCTGTATCCTATCCAATCCTCTATCCTATCCTCTATCCTATCCTATCCTCTATCCTATCCTATCCTCCATTCTATCCTATCCTGTATCCTATCCTATCCTCTATCCTATCCTACCCTCTATCCTATCCTATCCTCTGTCCTATCCTATCCTCTATCCTATCCTATCCTCTATCCTATCCTCTATCCTATCCTATCGTCTATCCTATCCTCTATCCTATCCTATCCTCTATCCTATCCTATCTTCTATCCTATCCTATCATCTATCCTATCAAATCCCCAACCCTATCCTCTGTCCTATCCTATCCTCTATCCTATCCTATCCTCTATCCTATCCTATCCTCTATCCTATCCTATCCTCTATCCTATCCTATCCTCTATCCTCTATCCTATCCTATCCTCTATCCTCTATCCTATCCTATCCTCTATCCTATCCTATCGTCTATACTATCCTCTATCCTATCCTATCCTCTATCCTATCCTATCCTCCATCCTATCCTATCCTCAATCCTATCCTTTCCTGTATCCTATCCAATCCTGTATCCTATCCTGTCCTCTATCCTATCCTATCCTCTATCCTATCCTATCGTCTATCCTATCCTCTATCCTATCCTATTCCTCTATCCTATCCTATCCTCTATCCTATCCTATCCTATATCCTATCCTATCCTCTATCCTATCCTATCCTCTATCCTATCCTATCCTCTATCCTATCCTATCCTCTATCTTATCCTATCCTCTATCCTATCCTATCCTCTATCCTATCCTATCTTCTATCCTATCCTATCCTCTATCCTATCCTATCCTCTATCCTATCCTATCATCTATCCTCTATCCTATCCTATCAAATCCCCTATCCTATCCTCTATCCTACCCTATCCTCTATCCTATCCTATTCCTCTATCCTATCCTATCCTCTATCCTATCCTATCCTATATCCTATCCTATCCTCTATCCTATCCTATCCTCTATCATATACTATCCTCTATCCTATCCTATCCTCTATCCTATCCTATCCTCTATCCTATCCTATCCTCTATCCTATCCTATCCTCTATCCTATCCTATCCTCTATCCTATCCTATCCTCTATCCTATCCTATCTTCTATCGTATCCTATCCTCTATCCTATCAAATCCCCTATCCTATCCTCTATCCTATCCTATCCTGTATCCTATCCAATCCTCTATCCTATCCTCTATCCTATCCTATCCTCTATCCTATCCTATCCTCCATTCTATCCTATCCTGTATCCTATCCTATCCTCTATCCTATCCTACCCTCTATCCTATCCTATCCTCTGTCCTATCCTATCCTCTATCCTATCCTATCCTCTATCCTATCCTCTATCCTATCCTATCGTCTATCCTATCCTCTATCCTATCCTATCCTCTATCCTATCCTATCTTCTATCCTATCCTATCATCTATCCTATCAAATCCCCAACCCTATCCTCTGTCCTATCCTATCCTCTATCCTATCCTATCCTCTATCCTATCCTATCCTCTATCCTATCCTATCCTCTATCCTATCCTATTCCTCTATCCTATCCTATCCTCTATCCTATCCTATCCTATATCCTATCCTATCCTCTATCCTATCCTATCCTCTATCCTATCCTATCCTCTATCCTATCCTATCCTCTATCTTATCCTATCCTCTATCCTATCCTATCCTCTATCCTATCAAATCCGCTATCCTATCCTCTATCCTATCCTATCCTGTATCCTATCCAATCCTCTATCCTATCCTATCATCTATCCTCTATCCTATCCAATCCTCTATCCGATCCTATCGTCTATCCTATCCTCTATCCTATCCTATCCTCTATCCTATCCTATCCTCCATCCTATCCTATCCTCAATCCTATCCTTTCCTGTATCCTATCCAATCCTGTATCCTATCCTGTCCTCTATCCTATCCTATCATCTATCCTATCAAATCCCCAACCCTATCCTCTGTCCTATCCTATCCTCTATCCTATCCTATCTTCTATCCTATCCTATCCTCTATCCTATCCTATCCTCTATCCTATCCTATCCTCTATCCTATCCTATCATCTATCCTCTATCCTATCCTATAAAATCCCCTATCCTATCCTCTATCCTACCCTATCCTCTATCCTATCCTATTCCTCTATCCTATCCTATCCTCTATCCTATCCTATCCTCTATCCTATCCTATCCTCCATTCTATCCTATCCTGTATCCTATCCTATCCTCTATCCTATCCTACCCTCTATCCTATCCTATCCTCTGTCCTATCCTATCCTCTATCCTATCCTATCCTCTATCCTATCCTCTATCCTATCCTATCGTCTATCCTATCCTCTATCCTATCCTATCCTCTATCCTATCCTATCTTCTATCCTATCCTATCATCTATCCTATCAAATCCCCAACCCTATCCTCTGTCCTATCCTATCCTCTATCCTATCCTATCCTCTATCCTATCCTATCCTCTATCCTATCCTATCCTCTATCCTACCCTATCCTCTATCCTCTATCCTATCCTATCCTCTATCCTCTATCCTATCCTATCCTCTATCCTATCCTATCGTCTATACTATCCTCTATCCTATCCTATCCTCTATCCTATCCTATCCTCCATCCTATCCTATCCTCAATCCTATCCTTTCCTGTATCCTATCCAATCCTGTATCCTATCCTGTCCTCTATCCTATCCTATCCTCTATCCTATCCTATCGTCTATCCTATCCTCTATCCTATCCTATTCCTCTATCCTATCCTATCCTCTATCCTATCCTATCCTATATCCTATCCTATCCTCTATCCTATCCTATCCTCTATCCTATCCTATCCTCTATCCTATCCTATCCTCTATCTTATCCTATCCTCTATCCTATCCTATCCTCTATCCTATCAAATCCGCTATCCTATCCTCTATCCTATCCTATCCTGTATCCTATCCAATCCTCTATCCTATCCTATCATCTATCCTCTATCCTATCCAATCCTCTATCCGATCCTATCGTCTATCCTATCCTCTATCCTATCCTATCCTCTATCCTATCCTATCCTCCATCCTATCCTATCCTCGATCCTATCCTTTCCTGTATCCTATCCAATCCTGTATCCTATCCTGTCCTCTATTCTACCCTATCCTCTATCCTATCCTATCCTCTATCCTATCCTATCCTCTATCCTCTATCCTATCCTATCCTCTATCCTATCCTATCGTCTATCCTATCCTCTATCCTATCCTATCCTCTATCCTATCCTATCCTCTATCCTATCCTATCCTCTATCTTATCCTATCCTCTATCCTATCCTATCCTCTATCCTATCAAATCCGCTATCCTATCCTCTATCCTATCCTATCCTGTATCCTATCCAATCCTCTATCCTATCCTATCATCTATCCTCTATCCTATCCAATCCTCTATCCGATCCTATCGTCTATCCTATCCTCTATCCTATCCTATCCTCTATCCTATCCTATCCTCCATCCTATCCTATCCTCAATCCTATCCTTTCCTGTATCCTATCCAATCCTGTATCCTATCCTGGCCTCTATCCTATCCTATCCTCTATCCTATCCTATCCTCTATCCTATCCTATCCTGTATCCTGTCCTATCCTCTATCCTATCTTATCCTCTATCCTATCAAATCCCCTATCCTATCCTCTATCCTATCCTATCATCTATCCTCTATCCTATCCAATCCTCTATCCTATCCTATCGTCTATCCTATCCTCTATCCTATCCTATCCTCTATCCTATCCTATCCTCCATCCTATCCTATCCTCAATCCTATCCTTTCCTGTATCCTATCCAATCGTGTATCCTATCCTGTCCTCTATCCTATCCTATCCTCCATCCTATCCTATCCTCAATCCTATCCTTTCCTGTATCCTATCCAATCCTGTATCCTATCCTGTCCTCTATCCTATCCTATCCTCTATCCTATCCTATACTCTATCCTATCCTATCTTCTATCCTATCCTATCCTCTATCCTATCCTATCCTCTATCCTATCCTATCCTCTATCCTATCCTATCCTCTATCCTATCCTATCCTCTATCCTATCAAATCCCCTATCCTATCCTATCCTCTATCCTATCCTATCCTCTATCCTATCCTATCCTCTATCCTATCCTATCCTCTATCCTATCCTATCCTCTATCCTATCCTATCCTCTATCCTATCAAATCCCCTATCCTATCCTATCCTCTATCCTATCCTATCCTCTATCCTATCCTATCTTCTATCCTATCCTATCCTCTATCCTATCCTATCCTCTATCCTATCCTATCCTCTATCCTATCCTATCCTCTATCCTATCAAGTCCCCTATCCTATCCTCTATCCTATCCTATCCTGTATCCTATCCAATCCTCTATCCTATCCTATCGTCTATCCTATCCTCTATCCTATCCTATCCTCTATCCTATCCTATCCTCCATCCTATCCTATCCTCAATCCTATCCTTTCCTGTATCCTATCCAATCCTGTATCCTATCCTGTCCTCTATCCTATCCTATCCTCTATCCTATCCTATACTCTATCCTATACTATCCTGTATCCTATCCTATCCTCTATCCTATCCTATCCTCTATCCTATCCTATCCTCTATCCTATCCTATCCTCTATCATATCCTATCATTTATCCTACCTTATCATCTATCCTATCAAATCCCCTATCCTATCCTCTATCCTATCCTATCCTCTATCCTATCCTATCTTCTATCCTATCCTATCCTCTGTCCTATCAAATCCCATATCCAATCCTGTATCCTATCCTGTCCTCTATCCTATCCTATACTCTATCCTATCCTATCCTGTATCCTATCCTATCCTCTATCCTATCCTATCCTCTATCCTATCCTATCCTCTATCCTATCCTATCCTCTATCATATCCTATCTTTTATCCTACCTTATCATCTATCCTATCAAATCCCCTATCCTATCCTCTATCCTATCCTATCCTCTATCCTATCCTATCTTCTATCCTATCCTATCCTCTGTCCTATCAAATCCCATATCCTATCCTCTATCCTATCCTATCCTCTATCCTATCCTGTCCTCTATCCTATCCTATCCTCTATCCTATCCTATCCTCTATCCTATCCTATCCTATCTTCTATCCTATCCTATCCTCTATCCTATCCTATCCTCTATCCTATCCTATCCTCTATCCTATCCTATCCTCTATCCTATCAAATCCCCTATCCTATCCTATCCTCTATCCTATCCTATCCTCTATCCTATCCTATCCTCTATCCTATCCTATCCTCTATCCTATCCTATCCTCTATCCTATCCTATCCTCTATCCTATCAAATCCCCTATCCTATCCTATCTTCTATCCTATCCTATCCTCTATCCTATCCTATCCTCTATCCTATCCTATCCTCTATCCTATCCTATCCTCTATCCTATCAAATCCCTTATCCTATCCTATCCTCTATCCTATCCTTTCCTCTATCCTATCCTATCCTCTATCCTATCAAATCCCCTATCCTATCCTCTATCCTATCCTATCCTGTATCCTATCCAATCCTCTATCCTATCCTATCATCTATCCTCTATCCTATCCAATCCTCTATCCTATCCTATCGTCTATCCTATCCTCTATCCTATCCTATCCTCTATCCTATCCTATCCTCCATCCTATCCTATCCTCAATCCTATCCTTTCCTGTATCCTATCCAATCCTGTATCCTATCCTGTCCTCTATCCTATCCTATCCTCTATCCTATCCTATACTCTATCCTATCCTATCTTCTATCCTATCCTATCCTCTGTCCTATCAAATCCCATATCCTATCCTCTATCCTATCCTGTCCTCTATCCTATCCTATCTTCTATCCTATCCTATCCTCTATCCTATCCTATCCTCTATCCTATCCTATCCTCTATCCTATCCTATCCTCTATCCTATCCTATCCTCTATCCTATCCTATCTTCTATCCTATCCTATCCTCTATCCTATCAAATCCCCTATCCTATCCTCTATCCTCTATCCCAACCTATCATCTATCCTCTATCCTATCCAATCCTCTATCCTATCCTATCGTCTATCCTATCCTCTATCCTATCCTATCCTCTATCCTATCCTATCCTCTATCCTATCCTATCCTCCATCCTATCCTATCCTCAATCCTATCCTTTCCTGTATCCTATCCAATCCTGTATCCTATCCTGTCCACTATCCTATCCTCAATCCTATCCTTTCCTGTATCCTATCCAATCCTGTATCCTATCCTGTCCTCTATCCTATCCTATCCACTATCCAATCCTATCCTCTATCCTATCCTATCCTCTATCCTATCCTATCTTCTATCCTCTCCTATCCTCTATCCTATCCTATTCTCTATCCTATCCTATCATCTATCCTATCCTATCCTCTATCCTATAATATCATCTATCCGTTCCTATCCTCCATCCTATCCTATCCTCTATCCTATCCTATCCTCTATCCTATCCTATCCTCTATCCTCTATCCTATCCTATCCTCTATCCTCTATCCTATCCTATCCTCTGTCCTATCCTATCCTCTATCCTATCCTATCCTCTATCCTATCCTATCCTCTATCCTATCCTATCCTCTATCCTCTATCCTATCCTATCCTCTATCCTCTATCCTATCCTATCCTCTATCCTATCCTCTATCCTATCCTATCGTCTATCCTATCCTCTATCCTATCCTATCCTCTATCCTATCCTATCCTCCATCCTATCCTATCCTCAATCCTATCCTTTCCTGTATCCTATCCAATCCTGTATCCTATCCTGTCCTCTATCCTATCCTATCCTCTATCCTATCCTATCGTCTATCCTATCCTCTATCCTATCCTATTCCTCTATCCTATCCTATCCTCTATCCTATCCTATCCTATATCCTATCCTATCCTCTATCCTATCCTATCCTCTATCCTATCCTATCCTCTATCCTATCCTATCCTCTATCATATCCTATCTTTTATCCTACCTTATCATCTATCCTATCAAATCCCCTATCCTATCCTCTATCCTATCCTATCCTCTATCCTATCCTATCTTCTATCCTATCCTATCCTCTGTCCTATCAAATCCCATATCCTATCCTCTATCCTATCCTATCCTCTATCCTATCCTATCTTCTATCCTATCCTATCCTCTATCCTATCCTATCCTCTATCCTATCCTATCCTCTATCCTATCCTATCCTCTATCCTATCCTATCCTCTATCCTATCCTATCTTCTATCCTATCCTATCCTCTATCCTATCAAATCCCCTATCCTATCCTCTATCCTCTATCCTATCCCATCATCTATCCTCTATCCTATCCAATCCTCTATCCTATCCTATCGTCTATCCTATCCTCTATCCTATCCTATCCTCTATCCTATCCTATCCTCCATCCTATCCTATCCTCAATCCTATCCTTTCCTGTATCCTATCCAATCCTGTATCCTATCCTGTCCTCTATCCTATCCTGTCCCCTATCCTATCCTATCCTCTATCCTATCCTATCTTCTATCCTATCCTATCCTCTATCCTATCAAATCCCCTACCCTATTCTCTGTCCAATCATATCCTCTATCCTATCCTATCCTCTATCCTATCCTATCCACTATCCAATCCTATCCTCTATCCTCTATCCTATCCTATCCTCTATCCTATCCTATCTTCTATCCTCTCCTATCCTCTATCCTATACTATTCTCTATCCTATCCTATCATCTATCCTATCCTATCCTCTATCCTATAATATCATCTATCCGTTCCTATCCTCCATCCTATCCTATCCTCTATCCTATCCTATCCTCTATCCTATCCTATCCTCGATCCTATCCTCTATCCTCTATCCTATCCTATCCTCTATCCTCTATCCTATCCTATCCTCTGTCCTATCCTATCGTCTATCCTATCCTCTATCCTATCCTATCCTCTATCCTATCCTATCCTCCATCCTATCCTATCCTCAATCCTATCCTTTCCTGTATCCATTACAATCCTGTATCCTATCCTGTTCTCTATCCTATCCTATCCTCTATCCTATCCTATCCTCTATCCTATCCTATCCTCCATCCTATCCTATCCTCAATCCTATCCTTTCCTGTATCCTATCGAATCCTGTATCCTATCCTGGTCTCTATCCTATCCTATCCTCTATCCTATCATATGCTCTATCCTATCCTATCGTCTATCCTATCCTCTATCCTATCCTATTCCTCTATCCTATCCTATCCTCTATCCTATCCTATCCTATATCCTATCCTATCCTCTATCCTATCCTATCCTCTATCCTATCCTATCGTCTATCCTATCATCTATCCTATCCTATCCTCAATCCTATCCTTTCCTGTATCCTATCCAATCCTGTATCCTATCCTGTCCTCTATCCTATCCTATACTCTATCCTATCCTATGGTCTATATTATCCTATCGTCTACTCTATCCTCTATCATATCCTATTCCTCTATCCTATCCTATCCTCTATCCTATCCTATCCTATAGCCTATCCTATCCTCTATCCTATCCTATCCTCTATCCTATCCTATCCTCTATCCTATCCTATCTTCTATCCTATCCTATCCTCTATCCTATCAAATCCCCTACCCTATTCTCTGTCCAATCCTATCCTCTATCCTACCCTATCCTCTATCCTATCCTATCCACTATCCAATCCTATCCTCTATCCTCTATCCTATCCTATCCTCTATCCTATCCTATCCTCTATCCTATCCTATCCTCTATCGTATCCTATCCTCTATCCTATCCTATCCTATCGTCTATCCTATCCTCTATCCTATCCTATCCTGTATCCTATCCTATCCTCTATCCTATCCTATCCTCTATCCTATCCTATCCTCTATCCTATCCTATCTTTTATCCAACCTTATCATCTATCCTATCAAATCCCCTATCCTATCCTCTATCCTATCCTATCCTCTATCCTATCCTATCGTCCATCCTATCCTATCCCCAATCCTATCCTTTCCTGTATCCTATCCAATCCTGTATCCTATCCTGTCCTCTATCCTATCCTATCCTCTATCCTATCCTATCCTCTATCCAATCCTATCTTCTATCCTATCCTATCCTCTATCCTATCAAATCCCCTACCCTATTCTCTGTCCAATCCTATCCTCTATCCTATCCTATCCTCTATCCTATCCTATCCTCTATCCTATCCTATCCTCTATCCTATCCTATCCTCTATCCTATCCTATCCTCTATCCTCTATCCTATCCTATCCTCTATCCTCTATCCTATCCTATCCTCTATCCTATCCTATCGTCTATCCTATCGTCTATCCTATCCTATACTCTATCCTATCCTATCCTCCATCCTATCCTATGCTCTATCCTATCCTATCGTCTATCCTATCCTCTATCCCATCCTATTCCTCTATCCTATCCTATCCTCTATCCTATCCTATCCTATATCCTATCCTATCCTCTATCCTATCCTATCCTCTATCCTATCCTATCCTCTATCCTATCCTATCCTCTATCCTATCCTGTATCCTATCCTGTATCCTATCCTATCCTCTATCCTATCCTATCCTCCATCCTATCCTATCCTCAATCCTATCCTTTCCTGTATCCTATCCAATCCTGTATCCTATCCTGTCCTCTATCCTATCCTATCCTCTATCCTATCCTATCCTCTATCCTATCCTATCGTCTATCCTATCCTCTATCCTATCCTATCCTCTATCCTATCCTATCCTCCATCCTATCCTATGCTCTATCCTCTATCCTATCCTATCCTCCATCCTATCCTATGCTCTATCCTCTATCCTATCCTATCCTCTATCCTATCCTATCCTCTATCCTATCCTATCCTCCATCCTATCCTATGCTCTATCCTATCCTATCGTCTATCCTATCCTCTATCCCATCCTATTCCTCTATCCTATCCTATCCTCTATCCTATCCTATCCTATATCCTATCCTATCCTCTATCCTATCCTATCCTTTATCCTATCCTATCCTCTATCCTATCAAATCCCCTACCCTATTCTCTGTCCAATCCAATAATCTATCCTATCCAATCCTGTATCCTATACTGTCCTCTATCCTATCCTATCCTCTATCCTATCCTATCCTCTATCCTATCCTATCCTCTATCCTATCCTATCTTCTATCCTATCCTATCCTCTATCCTATCAAAACCCCTATCCTATCCTCTATCCTCTATCCTATCCTATCATCTATCCTCTATCCTATCCAATCCTCTATCCTATCCTATCGTCTATCCTATCCTGTATCCTATCCTATCCTCTATCCTATCCTATCCTCCATCCTATCCTATCCTCAATCCTATCCTTTCCTGTATCCTATCGAATCCTGTATCCTATCCTGTCCTCTATCCTATCCTATCCTCTATCCTATCCTATCCTCTATCCTATCCTATCTTCTATCCTATCCTATCCTCTATCCTATCAAATCCCCTACCCTATTCTCTGTCCAATCCTATCCTCTATCCTATCCTATCATCTATCCTATCCTATCCTCTATCCTATCCTATCCTCTATCCTATCCTATCCTCTATCCTCTATCCTATCCTATCCTCTATCCTCTATCCTCTATCCTATCCTATCCTCTATCCTATCCTATCGTCTATCCTATCCTCTATCCTATCCTATCCTCTATCCTATCCTATCCTCCATCCTATCCTATGCTCTATCCTATCCTATCGTCTATCCTATCCTCTATCCCATCCTATTCCTCTATCCTATCCTATCCTCTATCCTATCCTATCCTATATCCTATCCTATCCTCTATCCTATCCTATCCTCTATCCTATCCTATCCTCTATCCTATACTATCCTCTATCCTATCCTATCCTCTATCCTATCCTATCCTCTATCATATGCTATCCTCTGTCCTATCCTATCCTCTATCCTATCCTCTATCCTATCCTATCCTCTATCATATCCTATCCTCTATCCTATCAAATCCCCTATCCTATCCTCTATCCTATCCTATCCTGTATCCTATCCAATCCTCTATCCTATCCTCTATCCTATCCTATCCTCCATCCTATCCTATCCTGTATCCTATCCTATCCTCTATCCTATCCTATCCTCTATCCTATCCTATCCTCTGTCCTATCCTATCCTCTATCCTATGCTATCCTCTGTCCTATCCTATCCTCTATCCTATGCTATCCTCTATCCTATCCTCTATCCTATCCTATCGTCTATCCTATCCTCTATCCTATCCTATCCTCTATCCTATCCTATCCTCCATCCTATCCTATCCTCAATCCTATCCTTTCCTGTATCCTATCCAATCCTGTATCCTCTCCTGTCCTCTATCCTATCCTATCCTCTATTCGATCCTATCCTTTTATCTTATCCTATCCTATCCTCTATCCTATAATATCCTCTATCCTATCCTATCTTCTATCCTATCCTATCCTCTATCCTATCAAATCCCCTATCCTATCCTCTGTCCTATTCTATCCTCTATCCTATCCTATCCTCTATCCTATCCTATCCTCTATCCTATCAAATCCCCTATCCTATCCTCTATCCTATCCTATCCTCTATCCTATCGTATCCTCTATCCTATCCCATCTTCTATCCTATCCTATCCTCTATCCTATCAAATCCCCAACCCTATCCTCTGTCCTATCCTATCCTCTATCCTATCCTATCCTCTATCGTATCCTATCCTCTATCCTATCCTATCCTCTATCCTCTATCCTATCCTATCCTCTAACCTCTATCCTATCCTATCCGCTATCCTATCCTATCGTCTATCCTATCCTCTATCCTATCCTATCCTCTATCCTATCCTATCCTCCATCCTATCCTATCCTCAATCCTATCCTTTCCTGTATCCTATAAAATCCTGTATCCTATCCTGTCCTCTATCCTATCCTATCCTCTATCCTATCCTATGCTCTATCCTATCCTATCGTCTATCCTATCCTCTATTATATCCTATTCCTCTATCCTATCCTATCCTCTATCCTATCCTATCCTATATCCTATCCTATCCTCTATCCTATCCTATCCTCTATCCTATCCTATCCTCTATCCTATCCTATCCACTATCCAATCCTATCCTCTATCCTCTATCCTCTATCCTATCCTATCCTCTATCCTATCCTATCCTCTATTCTATCCTATCTTCTATCCTATCCTATCCTCTATCCTATCCTATCCTCTATCCTATCCTATCCTCTATCCTATCCAATCCTCTATCCTATCCTATCGTCTATCCTATCCTCTATCCTATCCTATCCTCTATCCTATCCTATCCTCCATCCTATCCTATCCTCAATCCTATCCTTTCCTGTATCCTATCCAATCCTGTATCCTATCCTGTCCTCTATCCTATCCTATCCTCTATCCTATCCTATCCTCTATCCTATCCTATCCTGTATCCTATCCTATCCTCTGTCCTATCCTATCCTCTATCCTATCCTATCATCTATCCTCTATCCTATCCTATTAAATCCCCTATCCTATCCTCTATCCTACCCTATCCTCTGTCCTATCCTATCCTCTATCCTATCCTATCCTCTATCCTATCCTATCCTCTATCCTATCCTATCTTCTATCCTATAATATCCTCTATCCTATCAAATCCCCTATCCTATCCTCTATCCTCTATCCTATCCTATCATCTATCCTCTATCCTATCCAATCCTCTATCCTATCCAATCCTCTATCCTATCCTATCGTCTATCCTATCCTCTATCCTATCCTATCCTCTATCCTATCCTATCCACTATCCAATCCTATCCTCTATCCTCTATCCTATCCTATCCTCTATCCTATCCTATCCTCTATTCTATCCTATCTTCTATCCTATCCTATCCTCTATCCTATCCTATCCTCTATCCTATCCAATCCTCTATCCTATCCTATCCTCTATCCTATCCTCTATCCTATCCTATCCTCTATCCTACCCTATCCTCCATCCTATCCTATCCTCAATCCTATCCTTTCCTGTATCCTATCCAATCCTGTATCCTATCCTGTCCTCTATCCTATCCTATCCTCTATCCTATCCTATCCTCTATCCTGTCCTATCCTGTATCCTATCCTATCCTCTGTCCTATCCTATCCTCTATCCTATCCTATCCTCTATCCTATCCTATCATCTATCCTCCATCCTATCCTATTAAATCCCCTATCCTATCCTCTATCCTACCCTATCCTCTGTCCTATCCTATCCTCTATCCTATCCTATCCTCTATCCTATCCTATCCTCTATCCTATCATATCCTCCATCCTATCCTATGCTCTATCCTATCCTATCGTCTATCCTATCCTCTATCCCATCCTATTCCTCTATCCTATCCTATCCTCTATCCTATCCTATCCTATATCCTATCCTATCCTCTATCCTATCCTATCCTCTATCCTATCCTATCCTCTATCCTATCCTATCCTCTATCCTACCCTGTATCCTATCCTATCCTCTATCCTATCCTATCCTCCATCCTATCCTATCCTCAATCCTATCCTTTCCTGTATCCTATCCAATCCTGTATCCTATCCTGTCCTCTATCCTATCCTATCCTCTATCCTATCCTATCCTCTATCCTATCCTATCGTCTATCCTATCCTCTATCCTATCCTATCGTCTATCCTATCCTCTATCCTATCCTATCCTCTATCCTATCCTATCGTCTATCCTATCCTCTATCCTATCCTATCCTCTATCCTATCCTATCCTCCATCCTATCCTATGCTCTATCCTCTATCCTCTATCCTATCCTATCCTCTATCCTATCCTATCCTCTATCCTATCCTATCCTCCATCCTATCCTATGCTCTATCCTATCCTATCGTCTATCCTATCCTCTATCCCATCCTATTCCTCTATCCTATCCTATCCTCTATCCTATCCTATCCTATATCCTATCCTATCCTCTATCCTATCCTATCCTCTATCCTATCCTATCCTCTATCCTATCCTATCCTCTATCCTATCCTATCCTCTATCCTATCCTATCCTCTATCCTATCAAATCCCCTACCCTATTCTCTGTCCAATCCTATCCTCTATCCTATCCAATCCTGTATCCTATCCTGTCCTCTATCCTATCCTATCCTCTATCCTATCCTATCCTCTATCCTATCCTATCCTCTACCCTATCCTATCTTCTATCCTATCCTATCCTCTATCCTATCAAAACCCCTATCCTATCCTCTATCCTCTATCCTATCCTATCATCTATCCTCTATCCTATCCAATCCTCTATCCTATCCTATCGTCTATCCTATCCTGTATCCTATCCTATCCTCTATCCTATCCTATCCTCCATCCTATCCTATCCTCAATCCTATCCTTTCCTGTATCCTATCGAATCCTGTATCCTATCCTGTCCTCTATCCTATCCTATCCTCTATCCTATCCTATCCTCTATCCTATCCTATCTTCTATCCTATCCTATCCTCTATCCTATCAAATCCCCTACCCTATTCTCTGTCCAATCCTATCCTCTATCCTATCCTATCATCTATCCTATCCTATCCTCTATCCTATCCTATCCTCTATCCTCTATCCTATCCTATCCTCTATCCTCTATCCTATCCTATCCTCTATCCTATCCTATCCTCCATCCTATCCTATCCTCAATCCTATCCTTTCCTGTATCCTATCCAATCCTGTATCCTATCCTGTCCTCTATCCTATCCTATACTCTATCCTATCCTATGGTCTATATTATCCTATCGTCTACTCTATCCTCTATCATATCCTATTCCTCTATCCTATCCTATCCTCTATCCTATCCTATCCTATAGCCTATCCTATCCTCTATCCTATCCTATCCTCTATCCTATCCTATCCTCTATCCTATCCTATCTTCTATCCTATCCTATCCTCTATCCTATCAAATCCCCTACCCTATTCTCTGTCCAATCCTATCCTCTATCCTACCCTATCCTCTATCCTATCCTATCCACTATCCAATCCTATCCTCTATCCTCTATCCTATCCTATCCTCTATCCTATCCTATCCTCTATCCTATCCTATCCTCTATCGTATCCTATCCTCTATCCTATCCTATCCTATCGTCTATCCTATCCTCTATCCTATCCTATCCTGTATCCTATCCTATCCTCTATCCTATCCTATCCTCTATCCTATCCTATCCTCTATCCTATCCTATCTTTTATCCAACCTTATCATCTATCCTATCAAATCCCCTATCCTATCCTCTATCCTATCCTATCCTCTATCCTATCCTATCGTCCATCCTATCCTATCCCCAATCCTATCCTTTCCTGTATCCTATCCAATCCTGTATCCTATCCTGTCCTCTATCCTATCCTATCCTCTATCCTATCCTATCCTCTATCCAATCCTATCTTCTATCCTATCCTATCCTCTATCCTATCAAATCCCCTACCCTATTCTCTGTCCAATCCTATCCTCTATCCTATCCTATCCTCTATCCTATCCTATCCTCTATCCTATCCTATCCTCTATCCTATCCTATCCTCTATCCTATCCTATCCTCTATCCTATCCTATCCTCTATCCTCTATCCTATCCTATCCTCTATCCTCTATCCTATCCTATCCTCTATCCTATCCTATCGTCTATCCTATCGTCTATCCTATCCTATACTCTATCCTATCCTATCCTCCATCCTATCCTATGCTCTATCCTATCCTATCGTCTATCCTATCCTCTATCCCATCCTATTCCTCTATCCTATCCTATCCTCTATCCTATCCTATCCTATATCCTATCCTATCCTCTATCCTATCCTATCCTCTATCCTATCCTATCCTCTATCCTATCCTATCCTCTATCCTATCCTGTATCCTATCCTGTATCCTATCCTATCCTCTATCCTATCCTATCCTCCATCCTATCCTATCCTCAATCCTATCCTTTCCTGTATCCTATCCAATCCTGTATCCTATCCTGTCCTCTATCCTATCCTATCCTCTATCCTATCCTATCCTCTATCCTATCCTATCCTCTATCCTATCCTATCGTCTATCCTATCCTCTATCCTATCCTATCCTCTATCCTATCCTATCCTCCATCCTATCCTATGCTCTATCCTCTATCCTATCCTATCCTCCATCCTATCCTATGCTCTATCCTCTATCCTATCCTATCCTCTATCCTATCCTATCCTCTATCCTATCCTATCCTCCATCCTATCCTATGCTCTATCCTATCCTATCGTCTATCCTATCCTCTATCCCATCCTATTCCTCTATCCTATCCTATCCTCTATCCTATCCTATCCTATATCCTATCCTATCCTCTATCCTATCCTATCCTTTATCCTATCCTATCCTCTATCCTATCAAATCCCCTACCCTATTCTCTGTCCAATCCAATAATCTATCCTATCCAATCCTGTATCCTATACTGTCCTCTATCCTATCCTATCCTCTATCCTATCCTATCCTCTATCCTATCCTATCCTCTATCCTATCCTATCTTCTATCCTATCCTATCCTCTATCCTATCAAAACCCCTATCCTATCCTCTATCCTCTATCCTATCCTATCATCTATCCTCTATCCTATCCAATCCTCTATCCTATCCTATCGTCTATCCTATCCTGTATCCTATCCTATCCTCTATCCTATCCTATCCTCCATCCTATCCTATCCTCAATCCTATCCTTTCCTGTATCCTATCGAATCCTGTATCCTATCCTGTCCTCTATCCTATCCTATCCTCTATCCTATCCTATCCTCTATCCTATCCTATCTTCTATCCTATCCTATCCTCTATCCTATCAAATCCCCTACCCTATTCTCTGTCCAATCCTATCCTCTATCCTATCCTATCATCTATCCTATCCTATCCTCTATCCTATCCTATCCTCTATCCTATCCTATCCTCTATCCTCTATCCTATCCTATCCTCTATCCTCTATCCTCTATCCTATCCTATCCTCTATCCTATCCTATCGTCTATCCTATCCTCTATCCTATCCTATCCTCTATCCTATCCTATCCTCCATCCTATCCTATGCTCTATCCTATCCTATCGTCTATCCTATCCTCTATCCCATCCTATTCCTCTATCCTATCCTATCCTCTATCCTATCCTATCCTATATCCTATCCTATCCTCTATCCTATCCTATCCTCTATCCTATCCTATCCTCTATCCTATACTATCCTCTATCCTATCCTATCCTCTATCCTATCCTATCCTCTATCATATGCTATCCTCTGTCCTATCCTATCCTCTATCCTATGCTATCCTCTATCCTATCCTCTATCCTATCCTATCCTCTATCATATCCTATCCTCTATCCTATCAAATCCCCTATCCTATCCTCTATCCTATCCTATCCTGTATCCTATCCAATCCTCTATCCTATCCTCTATCCTATCCTATCCTCCATCCTATCCTATCCTGTATCCTATCCTATCCTCTATCCTATCCTATCCTCTATCCTATCCTATCCTCTGTCCTATCCTATCCTCTATCCTATGCTATCCTCTGTCCTATCCTATCCTCTATCCTATGCTATCCTCTATCCTATCCTCTATCCTATCCTATCGTCTATCCTATCCTCTATCCTATCCTATCCTCTATCCTATCCTATCCTCCATCCTATCCTATCCTCAATCCTATCCTTTCCTGTATCCTATCCAATCCTGTATCCTCTCCTGTCCTCTATCCTATCCTATCCTCTATTCGATCCTATCCTTTTATCTTATCCTATCCTATCCTCTATCCTATCCTATCCTCTATCCTATCCTATCTTCTATCCTATCCTATCCTCTATCCTATCAAATCCCCTATCCTATCCTCTGTCCTATTCTATCCTCTATCCTATCCTATCCTCTATCCTATCCTATCCTCTATCCTATCAAATCCCCTATCCTATCCTCTATCCTATCCTATCCTCTATCCTATCGTATCCTCTATCCTATCCCATCTTCTATCCTATCCTATCCTCTATCCTATCAAATCCCCAACCCTATCCTCTGTCCTATCCTATCCTCTATCCTATCCTATCCTCTATCGTATCCTATCCTCTATCCTATCCTATCCTCTATCCTCTATCCTATCCTATCCTCTAACCTCTATCCTATCCTATCCGCTATCCTATCCTATCGTCTATCCTATCCTCTATCCTATCCTATCCTCTATCCTATCCTATCCTCCATCCTATCCTATCCTCAATCCTATCCTTTCCTGTATCCTATAAAATCCTGTATCCTATCCTGTCCTCTATCCTATCCTATCCTCTATCCTATCCTATGCTCTATCCTATCCTATCGTCTATCCTATCCTCTATTATATCCTATTCCTCTATCCTATCCTATCCTCTATCCTATCCTATCCTATATCCTATCCTATCCTCTATCCTATCCTATCCTCTATCCTATCCTATCCTCTATCCTATCCTATCCACTATCCAATCCTATCCTCTATCCTCTATCCTCTATCCTATCCTATCCTCTATCCTATCCTATCCTCTATTCTATCCTATCTTCTATCCTATCCTATCCTCTATCCTATCCTATCCTCTATCCTATCCTATCCTCTATCCTATCCAATCCTCTATCCTATCCTATCGTCTATCCTATCCTCTATCCTATCCTATCCTCTATCCTATCCTATCCTCCATCCTATCCTATCCTCAATCCTATCCTTTCCTGTATCCTATCCAATCCTGTATCCTATCCTGTCCTCTATCCTATCCTATCCTCTATCCTATCCTATCCTCTATCCTATCCTATCCTGTATCCTATCCTATCCTCTGTCCTATCCTATCCTCTATCCTATCCTATCATCTATCCTCTATCCTATCCTATTAAATCACCTATCCTATCCTCTATCCTACCCTATCCTCTGTCCTATCCTATCCTCTATCCTATCCTATCCTCTATCCTATCCTATCCTCTATCCTATCCTATCTTCTATCCTATAATATCCTCTATCCTATCAAATCCCCTATCCTATCCTCTATCCTCTATCCTATCCTATCATCTATCCTCTATCCTATCCAATCCTCTATCCTATCCAATCCTCTATCCTATCCTATCGTCTATCCTATCCTCTATCCTATCCTATCCTCTATCCTATCCTATCCACTATCCAATCCTATCCTCTATCCTCTATCCTATCCTATCCTCTATCCTATCCTATCCTCTATTCTATCCTATCTTCTATCCTATCCTATCCTCTATCCTATCCTATCCTCTATCCTATCCAATCCTCTATCCTATCCTATCCTCTATCCTATCCTCTATCCTATCCTATCCTCTATCCTACCCTATCCTCCATCCTATCCTATCCTCAATCCTATCCTTTCCTGTATCCTATCCAATCCTGTATCCTATCCTGTCCTCTATCCTATCCTATCCTCTATCCTATCCTATCCTCTATCCTATCCTATCCTGTATCCTATCCTATCCTCTGTCCTATCCTATCCTCTATCCTATCCTATCCTCTATCCTATCCTATCATCTATCCTCCATCCTATCCTATTAAATCCCCTATCCTATCCTCTATCCTACCCTATCCTCTGTCCTATCCTATCCTCTATCCTATCCTATCCTCTATCCTATCCTATCCTCTATCCTATCATATCCTCCATCCTATCCTATGCTCTATCCTATCCTATCGTCTATCCTATCCTCTATCCCATCCTATTCCTCTATCCTATCCTATCCTCTATCCTATCCTATCCTATATCCTATCCTATCCTCTATCCTATCCTATCCTCTATCCTATCCTATCCTCTATCCTATCCTATCCTCTATCCTACCCTGTATCCTATCCTATCCTCTATCCTATCCTATCCTTCATCCTATCCTATCCTCAATCCTATCCTTTCCTGTATCCTATCCAATCCTGTATCCTATCCTGTCCTCTATCCTATCCTATCCTCTATCCTATCCTATCCTCTATCCTATCCTATCGTCTATCCTATCCTCTATCCTATCCTATCGTCTATCCTATCCTCTATCCTATCCTATCCTCTATCCTATCCTATCGTCTATCCTATCCTCTATCCTATCCTATCCTCTATCCTATCCTATCCTCCATCCTATCCTATGCTCTATCCTCTATCCTCTATCCTATCCTATCCTCTATCCTATCCTATCCTCTATCCTATCCTATCCTCCATCCTATCCTATGCTCTATCCTATCCTATCGTCTATCCTATCCTCTATCCCATCCTATTCCTCTATCCTATCCTATCCTCTATCCTATCCTATCCTATATCCTATCCTATCCTCTATCCTATCCTATCCTCTATCCTATCCTATCCTCTATCCTATCCTATCCTCTATCCTATCCTATCCTCTATCCTATCCTATCCTCTATCCTATCAAATCCCCTACCCTATTCTCTGTCCAATCCTATCCTCTATCCTATCCAATCCTGTATCCTATCCTGTCCTCTATCCTATCCTATCCTCTATCCTATCCTATCCTCTATCCTATCCTATCCTCTACCCTATCCTATCTTCTATCCTATCCTATCCTCTATCCTATCAAAACCCCTATCCTATCCTCTATCCTCTATCCTATCCTATCATCTATCCTCTATCCTATCCAATCCTCTATCCTATCCTATCGTCTATCCTATCCTGTATCCTATCCTATCCTCTATCCTATCCTATCCTCCATCCTATCCTATCCTCAATCCTATCCTTTCCTGTATCCTATCGAATCCTGTATCCTATCCTGTCCTCTATCCTATCCTATCCTCTATCCTATCCTATCCTCTATCCTATCCTATCTTCTATCCTATCCTATCCTCTATCCTATCAAATCCCCTACCCTATTCTCTGTCCAATCCTATCCTCTATCCTATCCTATCATCTATCCTATCCTATCCTCTATCCTATCCTATCCTCTATCCTCTATCCTATCCTATCCTCTATCCTCTATCCTATCCTATCCTCTATCCTATCCTATCGTCTATCCTATCCTCTATCCTATCCTATCCTCTATCCTATCCTATCGTCTATCCTATCCTCTATCCTATCCTATCCTCTATCCTATCCTATCCTCCATCCTATCCTATGCTCTATCCTCTATCCTATCCTATCCTCTATCCTATCCTATCCTCTATCCTATCCTATCCTCCATCCTATCCTATGCTCTATCCTATCCTATCGTCTATCCTATCCTCTATCCCATCCTATTCCTCTATCCTATCCTATCCTCTATCCTATCCTATCCTATATCCTATCCTATCCTCTATCCTATCCTATCCTCTATCCTATCCTATCCTCTATCCTATCCTATCCTCTATCCTATCCTATCCTCTATCCTATCAAATCCCCTACCCTATTCTCTGTCCAATCCTATCCTCTATCCTATCCAATCCTGTATCCTATCCTGTCCTCTATCCTATCCTATCCTCTATCCTATCCTATCCTCTATCCTATCCTATCCTCTATCCTATCCTATCTTCTATCCTATCCTATCCTCTATCCTATCAAAACCCCTATCCTATCCTCTATCCTCTATCCTATCCTATCATCTATCCTCTATCCTATCCAATCCTCTATCCTATCCTATCGTCTATCCTATCCTGTATCCTATCCTATCCTCTATCCTATCCTATCCTCCATCCTATCCTATCCTCAATCCTATCCTTTCCTGTATCCTATCGAATCCTGTATCCTATCCTGTCCTCTATCCAATCCTATCCTCTATCCTATCCTATCCTCTATCCTATCCTATCTTCTATCCTATCCTATCCTCTATCCTATCAAATCCCCTACCCTATTCTCTGTCCAATCCTATCCTCTATCCTATCCTATCATCTATCCTATCCTATCCTCTATCCTATCCTATCCTCTATCCTATCCTATCCTCTATCCTCTATCCTATCCTATCCCCTATCCTTTATCCTATCCTATCCTCTATCCTATCCTATCGTCTATCCTATCCTCTATCCTATCCTATCCTCTATCCTATCCTATCCTCCATCCTATCCTATGCTCTATCCTATCCTATCGTCTATCCTATCCTCTATCCCATCCTATTCCTCTATCCTATCCTATCCTCTATCCTATCCTATCCTATATCCTATCCTATCCTCTATCCTATCCTATCCTCTATCCTATCCTATCCTCTATCCTATCCTATCCTCTATCCTATCCTATCCTCTATCCTATCCTATCCTCTATCCTATCCTATCCTCTATCATATGCTATCCTCTGTCCTGTCCTATCCTCTATCCTATGCTATCCTCTATCCTATCCTCTATCCTATCCTATCCTCTATCATATCCTATCCTCTATCCTATCAAATCCCCTATCCTATCCTCTATCCTATCCTATCCTGTATCCTATCCAATCCTCTATCCTATCCTCTATCCTATCCTATCCTCCATCCTATCCTATCCTGTATCCTATCCTATCCTCTATCCTATCCTATCCTCTATCCTATCCTATCCTCTGTCCTATCCTATCCTCTATCCTATGCTATCCTCTATCCTATCCTCTATTCTATCCCATCGTGTATCCTATCCTCTATCCTATCCTATCCTCTATCCTATCCTATCCTCCATCCTATCCTATCCTCAATCCTATCCTTTCCTGTATCCTATCCAATCCTGTATCCTCTCATGTCCTCTATCCTATCCTATCCTCTATTCGATCCTATCCTTTTATCTTATCCTATCCTATCCTCTATCCTATCCTATCCTCTATCCTATCCTATCTTCTATCCTATCCTATCCTCTATCCTATCAAATCCCCTATCCTATCCTCTGTCCTATTCTATCCTCTATCCTATCCTATCCTCTATCCTATCCTATCCTCTATCCTATCAAATCCCCTATCCTATCCTCTATCCTATCCTATCCTCTATCCTATCGTATCCTCTATCCTATCCCATCTTCTATCCTATCCTATCCTCTATCCTATCAAATCCCCAACCCTATCCTCTGTCCTATCCTATCCTCCATCCTATCCTATCCTCTATCGTATCCTATCCTCTATCCTATCCTATCCTCTATCCTCTATCCTATCCTATCCTCTAACCTCTATCCTATCCTATCCGCTATCCTATCCTATCGTCTATCCTATCCTCTATCCTATCCTATCCTCTATCCTATCCTATCCTATATCCTATCCTATCCTCTATCCTATCCTATCCTCTATCCTATCCTATCCTCTATCCTATCCTATCCACTATCGAATCCTATCCTCTATCCTCTATCCTCTATCCTATCCTATCCTCTATCCTATCCTATCCTCTATTCTATCCTATCTTCTATCCTATCCTATCCTCTATCCTATCCTATCCTCTATCCTATCCAATCCTCTATCCTATCCTATCGTCTATCCTATCCTCTATCCTATCCTATCCTCTATCCTATCCTATCCTCCATCCTATACTATCCTCAATCCTATCCTTTCCTGTATCCTATCCAATCCTGTATCCTATCCTGTCCTCTATCCTATCCTATCCTCTATCCTATCCTATCCTCTATCCTATCCTATCCTGTATCCTATCCTATCCTCTGTCCTATCCTATCCTCTATCCTATCCTATCCTCTATCCTATCCTATCATCTATCCTCTATCCTATCCTATTAAATCCCCTATCCTATCCTCTATCCTACCCTATCCTCTGTCCTATCCTATCCTCTATCCTATCCTATCCTCTATCCTATCCTATCCTCTATCCTATCCTATCTTCTATCCTATAATATCCTCTATCCTATCAAATCCCCTATCCTATCCTCTATCCTCTATCCTATCCTATCATCTATCCTCTATCCTATCCAATCCTCTATCCTATCCAATCCTCTATCCTATCCTATCGTCTATCCTATCCTCTATCCTATCCTATCCTCTATCCTATCCTATCCACTATCCAATCCTATCCTCTATCCTCTATCCTATCCTATCCTCTATCCTATCCTATCCTCTATTCTATCCTATCTTCTATCCTATCCTATCCTCTATCCTATCCTATCCTCTATCCTATCCAATCCTCTATCCTATCCTATCCTCTATCCTATCCTCTATCCTATCCTATCCTCTATCCTACCCTATCCTCCATCCTATCCTATCCTCAATCCTATCCTTTCCTGTATCCTATCCAATCCTGTATCCTATCCTGTCCTCTATCCTATCCTATCCTCTATCCTATCCTATCCTCTATCCTATCCTATCCTGTATCCTATCCTATCCTCTGTCCTATCCTATCCTCTATCCTATCCTATCCTCTATCCTATCCTATCATCTATCCTCCATCCTATCCTATTAAATCCCCTATCCTATCCTCTATCCTACCCTATCCTCTGTCCTATCCTATCCTCTATCCTATCCTATCCTCTATCCTATCCTATCCTCTATCCTATCATATCCTCCATCCTATCCTATGCTCTATCCTATCCTATCGTCTATCCTATCCTCTATCCCATCCTATTCCTCTATCCTATCCTATCCTCTATCCTATCCTATCCTATATCCTATCCTATCCTCTATCCTATCCTATCCTCTATCCTATCCTATCCTCTATCCTATCCTATCCTCTATCCTACCCTGTATCCTATCCTATCCTCTATCCTATCCTATCCTCCATCCTATCCTATCCTCAATCCTATCCTTTCCTGTATCCTATCCAATCCTGTATCCTATCCTGTCCTCTATCCTATCCTATCCTCTATCCTATCCTATCCTCTATCCTATCCTATCGTCTATCCTATCCTCTATCCTATCCTATCGTCTATCCTATCCTCTATCCTATCCTATCCTCTATCCTATCCTATCGTCTATCCTATCCTCTATCCTATCCTATCCTCTATCCTATCCTATCCTCCATCCTATCCTATGCTCTATCCTCTATCCTCTATCCTATCCTATCCTCTATCCTATCCTATCCTCTATCCTATCCTATCCTCCATCCTATCCTATGCTCTATCCTATCCTATCGTCTATCCTATCCTCTATCCCATCCTATTCCTCTATCCTATCCTATCCTCTATCCTATCCTATCCTATATCCTATCCTATCCTCTATCCTATCCTATCCTCTATCCTATCCTATCCTCTATCCTATCCTATCCTCTATCCTATCCTATCCTCTATCCTATCCTATCCTCTATCCTATCAAATCCCCTACCCTATTCTCTGTCCAATCCTATCCTCTATCCTATCCAATCCTGTATCCTATCCTGTCCTCTATCCTATCCTATCCTCTATCCTATCCTATCCTCTATCCTATCCTATCCTCTACCCTATCCTATCTTCTATCCTATCCTATCCTCTATCCTATCAAAACCCCTATCCTATCCTCTATCCTCTATCCTATCCTATCATCTATCCTCTATCCTATCCAATCCTCTATCCTATCCTATCGTCTATCCTATCCTGTATCCTATCCTATCCTCTATCCTATCCTATCCTCCATCCTATCCTATCCTCAATCCTATCCTTTCCTGTATCCTATCGAATCCTGTATCCTATCCTGTCCTCTATCCTATCCTATCCTCTATCCTATCCTATCCTCTATCCTATCCTATCTTCTATCCTATCCTATCCTCTATCCTATCAAATCCCCTACCCTATTCTCTGTCCAATCCTATCCTCTATCCTATCCTATCATCTATCCTATCCTATCCTCTATCCTATCCTATCCTCTATCCTCTATCCTATCCTATCCTCTATCCTCTATCCTATCCTATCCTCTATCCTATCCTATCCTCCATCCTATCCTATCCTCAATCCTATCCTTTCCTGTATCCTATCCAATCCTGTATCCTATCCTGTCCTCTATCCTATCCTATCCTCTATCCTATCCTATCCTCTATCCTATCCTATCGTCTATCCTATCCTCTATCCTATCCTATCCTCTATCCTATCCTATCGTCTATCCTATCCTCTATCCTATCCTATCCTCTATCCTATCCTATCCTCCATCCTATCCTATGCTCTATCCTCTATCCTATCCTATCCTCTATCCTATCCTATCCTCTATCATATCCTATCCTCCATCCTATCCTATGCTCTATCCTATCCTATCGTCTATCCTATCCTCTATCCCATCCTATTCCTCTATCCTATCCTATCCTCTATCCTATCCTATCCTATATCCTATCCTATCCTCTATCCTATCCTATCCTCTATCCTATCCTATCCTCTATCCTATCCTATCCTCTATCCTATCCTATCCTCTATCCTATCCTATCCTCTATCCTATCCTATCCTCTATCCTATCCTATCCTCTATCCTATCCTATCCTCTATCCTATCCTATCCTCTATCCTATCCTATCCTCTATCCTATCAAATCCCCTACCCTATTCTCTGTCCAATCCTATCCTCTATCCTATCCAATCCTGTATCCTATCCTGTCCTCTATCCTATCCTATCCTCTATCCTATCCTATCCTCTATCCTATCCTATCCTCTATCCTATCCTATCTTCTATCCTATCCTATCCTCTATCCTATCAAAACCCCTATCCTATCCTCTATCCTCTATCCTATCCTATCATCTATCCTCTATCCTATCCAATCCTCTATCCTATCCTATCGTCTATCCTATCCTGTATCCTATCCTATCCTCTATCCTATCCTATCCTCCATCCTATCCTATCCTCAATCCTATCCTTTCCTGTATCCTATCGAATCCTGTATCCTATCCTGTCCTCTATCCTATCCTATCCTCTATCCTATCCTATCCTCTATCCTATCCTATCTTCTATCCTATCCTATCCTCTATCCTATCAAATCCCCTACCCTATTCTCTGTCCAATCCTATCCTCTATCCTATCCTATCATCTATCCTATCCTATCCTCTATCCTATCCTATCCTCTATCCTATCCTATCGTCTATCCTATCCTCTATCCTATCCTATCCTCTATCCTATCCTATCGTCTATCCTATCCTCTATCCTATCCTATCCTCTATCCTATCCTATCCTCCATCCTATCCTATGCTCTATCCTCTATCCTATCCTATCCTCTATCCTATCCTATCCTCTATCCTATCCTATCCTCCATCCTATCCTATGCTCTATCCTATCCTATCGTCTATCCTATCCTCTATCCCATCCTATTCCTCTATCCTATCCTATCCTCTATCCTATCCTATCCTATATCCTATCCTATCCTCTATCCTATCCTATCCTCTATCCTATCCTATCCTCTATCCTATCCTATCCTCTATCCTATCCTATCCTCTATCCTATCAAATCCCCTACCCTATTCTCTGTCCAATCCTATCCTCTATCCTATCCAATCCTGTATCCTATCCTGTCCTCTATCCTATCCTATCCTCTATCCTATCCTATCCTCTATCCTATCCTATCCTCTATCCTATCCTATCTTCTATCCTATCCTATCCTCTATCCTATCAAAACCCCTATCCTATCCTCTATCCTCTATCCTATCCTATCATCTATAATCTATCCTATCCAATCCTCTATCCTATCCTATCGTCTATCCTATCCTGTATCCTATCCTATCCTCTATCCTATCCTATCCTCCATCCTATCCTATCCTCAATCCTATCCTTTCCTGTATCCTATCGAATCCTGTATCCTATCCTGTCCTCTATCCTATCCTATCCTCTATCCTATCCTATCCTCTATCCTATCCTATCTTCTATCCTATCCTATCCTCTATCCTATCAAATCCCCTACCCTATTCTCTGTCCAATCCTATCCTCTATCCTATCCTATCATCTATCCTATCCTATCCTCTATCCTATCCTATCCTCTATCCTATCCTATCCTCTATCCTCTATCCTATCCTATCCCCTATCCTTTATCCTATCCTATCCTCTATCCTATCCTATCGTCTATCCTCTATCCTATCCTATCCTCTATCCTATCCTATCCTCCATCCTATCCTATCCTCAATCCTATCCTTTCCTGTATCCTATCCAATCCTGTATCCTATCCTGTCCTCTATCCTATCCTATCCTCTATCCTATCCTATCCTCTATCCTATCCTATCGTCTATCCTATCCTCTATCCTATCCTATCCTCTATCCTATCCTATCGTCTATCCTATCCTCTATCCTATCCTATCCTCTATCCTATCCTATCCTCCATCCTATCCTATGCTCTATCCTCTATCCTATCCTATCCTCTATCCTATCCTATCCTCTATCATATCCTATCCTCCATCCTATCCTATGCTCTATCCTATCCTATCGTCTATCCTATCCTCTATCCCATCCTATTCCTCTATCCTATCCTATCCTCTATCCTATCCTATCCTATATCCTATCCTATCCTCTATCCTATCCTATCCTCTATCCTATCCTATCCTCTATCCTATCCTATCCTCTATCCTATCCTATCCTCTATCCTATCCTATCCTCTATCCTATCCTATCCTCTATCCTATCCTATCCTCTATCCTATCAAATCCCCTACCCTATTCTCTGTCCAATCCTATCCTCTATCCTATCCAATCCTGTATCCTATCCTGTCCTCTATCCTATCCTATCCTCTATCCTATCCTATCCTCTATCCTATCCTATCCTCTATCCTATCCTATCTTCTATCCTATCCTATCCTCTATCCTATCAAAACCCCTATCCTATCCTCTATCCTCTATCCTATCCTATCATCTATCCTCTATCCTATCCAATCCTCTATCCTATCCTATCGTCTATCCTATCCTGTATCCTATCCTATCCTCTATCCTATCCTATCCTCCATCCTATCCTATCCTCAATCCTATCCTTTCCTGTATCCTATCGAATCCTGTATCCTATCCTGTCCTCTATCCTATCCTATCCTCTATCCTATCCTATCCTCTATCCTATCCTATCTTCTATCCTATCCTATCCTCTATCCTATCAAATCCCCTACCCTATTCTCTGTCCAATCCTATCCTCTATCCTATCCTATCATCTATCCTATCCTATCCTCTATCCTATCCTATCCTCTATCCTATCCTATCGTCTATCCTATCCTCTATCCTATCCTATCCTCTATCCTATCCTATCGTCTATCCTATCCTCTATCCTATCCTATCCTCTATCCTATCCTATCCTCCATCCTATCCTATGCTCTATCCTCTATCCTATCCTATCCTCTATCCTATCCTATCCTCTATCCTATCCTATCCTCCATCCTATCCTATGCTCTATCCTATCCTATCGTCTATCCTATCCTCTATCCCATCCTATTCCTCTATCCTATCCTATCCTCTATCCTATCCTATCCTATATCCTATCCTATCCTCTATCCTATCCTATCCTCTATCCTATCCTATCCTCTATCCTATCCTATCCTCTATCCTATCCTATCCTCTATCCTATCAAATCCCCTACCCTATTCTCTGTCCAATCCTATCCTCTATCCTATCCAATCCTGTATCCTATCCTGTCCTCTATCCTATCCTATCCTCTATCCTATCCTATCCTCTATCCTATCCTATCCTCTATCCTATCCTATCTTCTATCCTATCCTATCCTCTATCCTATCAAAACCCCTATCCTATCCTCTATCCTCTATCCTATCCTATCATCTATCCTCTATCCTATCCAATCCTCTATCCTATCCTATCGTCTATCCTATCCTGTATCCTATCCTATCCTCTATCCTATCCTATCCTCCATCCTATCCTATCCTCAATCCTATCCTTTCCTGTATCCTATCGAATCCTGTATCCTATCCTGTCCTCTATCCTATCCTATCCTCTATCCTATCCTATCCTCTATCCTATCCTATCTTCTATCCTATCCTATCCTCTATCCTATCAAATCCCCTACCCTATTCTCTGTCCAATCCTATCCTCTATCCTATCCTATCATCTATCCTATCCTATCCTCTATCCTATCCTATCCTCTATCCTATCCTATCCTCTATCCTCTATCCTATCCTATCCCCTATCCTTTATCCTATCCTATCCTCTATCCTATCCTATCGTCTATCCTATCCTCTATCCTATCCTATCCTCTATCCTATCCTATCCTCCATCCTATCCTATGCTCTATCCTATCCTATCGTCTATCCTATCCTCTATCCCATCCTATTCCTCTATCCTATCCTATCCTCTATCCTATCCTATCCTATATCCTATCCTATCCTCTATCCTATCCTATCCTCTATCCTATCCTATCCTCTATCCTATCCTATCCTCTATCCTATCCTATCCTCTATCCTATCCTATCCTCTATCCTATCCTATCCTCTATCATATGCTATCCTCTGTCCTGTCCTATCCTCTATCCTATGCTATCCTCTATCCTATCCTCTATCCTATCCTATCCTCTATCATATCCTATCCTCTATCCTATCAAATCCCCTATCCTATCCTCTATCCTATCCTATCCTGTATCCTATCCAATCCTCTATCCTATCCTCTATCCTATCCTATCCTCCATCCTATCCTATCCTGTATCCTATCCTATCCTCTATCCTATCCTATCCTCTATCCTATCCTATCCTCTGTCCTATCCTATCCTCTATCCTATGCTATCCTCTATCCTATCCTCTATTCTATCCCATCGTGTATCCTATCCTCTATCCTATCCTATCCTCTATCCTATCCTATCCTCCATCCTATCCTATCCTCAATCCTATCCTTTCCTGTATCCTATCCAATCCTGTATCCTCTCATGTCCTCTATCCTATCCTATCCTCTATTCGATCCTATCCTTTTATCTTATCCTATCCTATCCTCTATCCTATCCTATCCTCTATCCTATCCTATCTTCTATCCTATCCTATCCTCTATCCTATCAAATCCCCTATCCTATCCTCTGTCCTATTCTATCCTCTATCCTATCCTATCCTCTATCCTATCCTATCCTCTATCCTATCAAATCCACTATCCTATCCTCTATCCTATCCTATCCTCTATCCTATCGTATCCTCTATCCTATCCCATCTTCTATCCTATCCTATCCTCTATCCTATCAAATCCCCAACCCTATCCTCTGTCCTATCCTATCCTCTATCCTATCCTATCCTCTATCGTATCCTATCCTCTATCCTATCCTATCCTCTATCCTCTATCCTATCCTATCCTCTAACCTCTATCCTATCCTATCCGCTATCCTATCCTATCGTCTATCCTATCCTCTATCCTATCCTATCCTCTATCCTATCCTATCCTATATCCTATCCTATCCTCTATCCTATCCTATCCTCTATCCTATCCTATCCTCTATCCTATCCTATCCACTATCGAATCCTATCCTCTATCCTCTATCCTCTATCCTATCCTATCCTCTATCCTATCCTATCCTCTATTCTATCCTATCTTCTATCCTATCCTATCCTCTATCCTATCCTATCCTCTATCCTATCCAATCCTCTATCCTATCCTATCGTCTATCCTATCCTCTATCCTATCCTATCCTCTATCCTATCCTATCCTCCATCCTATCCTATCCTCAATCCTATCCTTTCCTGTATCCTATCCAATCCTGTATCCTATCCTGTCCTCTATCCTATCCTATCCTCTATCCTATCCTATCCTCTATCCTATCCTATCCTGTATCCTATCCTATCCTCTGTCCTATCCTATCCTCTATCCTATCCTATCCTCTATCCTATCCTATCATCTATCCTCTATCCTATCCTATTAAATCCCCTATCCTATCCTCTATCCTACCCTATCCTCTGTCATATCCTATCCTCTATCCTATCCTATCCTCTATCCTATCCTATCCTCTAACCTATCCTATCCTCTATCCTCTATCCTATCCTATCCTCTATCCTCTATCCTCTATCCTATCCTATCGTCTATCCTATCCTCTATCCTATCCTATCCTCTATCCTATCCTATCCTCCATCCTATCCTATCCTCAATCCTATCCTTTCCTGTATCCTATCCAATCCTGTATCCTATCCTGTCCTCTATCCTATCCTATCCTCTATCCTATCCTATCCTCTATCCTATCCTATCCTCTATCCTATCAAATCCCCTACCCTATTCTCTGTCCAATCCTATCCTCTATCCTATCCAATCCTGTATCCTATCCTGTCCTCTATCCTATCCTATCCTCTATCCTATCCTATCCTCTATCCTATCCTATCCTCTATCCTATCCTATCTTCTATCCTATCCTATCCTCTATCCTATCAAAACCCCTATCCTATCCTCTATCCTCTATCCTATCCTATCATCTATCCTCTATCCTATCCAATCCTCTATCCTATCCTATCGTCTATCCTATCCTGTATCCTATCCTATCCTCTATCCTATCCTATCCTCCATCCTATCCTATCCTCAATCCTATCCTTTCCTGTATCCTATCGAATCCTGTATCCTATCCTGTCCTCTATCCTATCCTATCCTCTATCCTATCCTATCCTCTATCCTATCCTATCTTCTATCCTATCCTATCCTCTATCCTATCAAATCCCCTACCCTATTCTCTGTCCAATCCTATCCTCTATCCTATCCTATCATCTATCCTATCCTATCCTCTATCCTATCCTATCCTCTATCCTATCCTATCCTCTATCCTCTATCCTATCCTATCCCCTATCCTTTATCCTATCCTATCCTCTATCCTATCCTATCGTCTATCCTATCCTCTATCCTATCCTATCCTCTATCCTATCCTATCCTCCATCCTATCCTATGCTCTATCCTATCCTATCGTCTATCCTATCCTCTATCCCATCCTATTCCTCTATCCTATCCTATCCTCTATCCTATCCTATCCTATATCCTATCCTATCCTCTATCCTATCCTATCCTCTATCCTATCCTATCCTCTATCCTATCCTATCCTCTATCCTATCCTATCCTCTATCCTATCCTATCCTCTATCCTATCCTATCCTCTATCATATGCTATCCTCTGTCCTGTCCTATCCTCTATCCTATGCTATCCTCTATCCTATCCTCTATCCTATCCTATCCTCTATCATATCCTATCCTCTATCCTATCAAATCCCCTATCCTATCCTCTATCCTATCCTATCCTGTATCCTATCCAATCCTCTATCCTATCCTCTATCCTATCCTATCCTCCATCCTATCCTATCCTGTATCCTATCCTATCCTCTATCCTATCCTATCCTCTATCCTATCCTATCCTCTGTCCTATCCTATCCTCTATCCTATGCTATCCTCTATCCTATCCTCTATTCTATCCCATCGTGTATCCTATCCTCTATCCTATCCTATCCTCTATCCTATCCTATCCTCCATCCTATCCTATCCTCAATCCTATCCTTTCCTGTATCCTATCCAATCCTGTATCCTCTCATGTCCTCTATCCTATCCTATCCTCTATTCGATCCTATCCTTTTATCTTATCCTATCCTATCCTCTATCCTATCCTATCCTCTATCCTATCCTATCTTCTATCCTATCCTATCCTCTATCCTATCAAATCCCCTATCCTATCCTCTGTCCTATTCTATCCTCTATCCTATCCTATCCTCTATCCTATCCTATCCTCTATCCTATCAAATCCCCTATCCTATCCTCTATCCTATCCTATCCTCTATCCTATCGTATCCTCTACCCTATCCCATCTTCTATCCTATCCTATCCTCTATCCTATCAAATCCCCAACCCTATCCTCTGTCCTATCCTATCCTCTATCCTATCCTATCCTCTATCGTATCCTATCCTCTATCCTATCCTATCCTCTATCCTCTATCCTATCCTATCCTCTAACCTCTATCCTATCCTATCCGCTATCCTATCCTATCGTCTATCCTATCCTCTATCCTATCCTATCCTCTATCCTATCCTATCCTATATCCTATCCTATCCTCTATCCTATCCTATCCTCTATCCTATCCTATCCTCTATCCTATCCTATCCACTATCCAATCCTATCCTCTATCCTCTATCCTCTATCCTATCCTATCCTCTATCCTATCCTATCCTCTATTCTATCCTATCTTCTATCCTATCCTATCCTCTATCCTATCCTATCCTCTATCCTATCCAATCCTCTATCCTATCCTATCGTCTATCCTATCCTCTATCCTATCCTATCCTCTATCCTATCCTATCCTCCATCCTATCCTATCCTCAATCCTATCCTTTCCTGTATCCTATCCAATCCTGTATCCTATCCTGTCCTCTATCCTATCCTATCCTCTATCCTATCCTATCCTCTATCCTATCCTATCCTGTATCCTATCCTATCCTCTGTCCTATCCTATCCTCTATCCTATCCTATCCTCTATCCTATCCTATCATCTATCCTCTATCCTATCCTATTAAATCCCCTATCCTATCCTCTATCCTACCCTATCCTCTGTCATATCCTATCCTCTATCCTATCCTATCCTCTATCCTATCCTATCCTCTAACCTATCCTATCCTCTATCCTCTATCCTATCCTATCCTCTATCCTCTATCCTCTATCCTATCCTATCGTCTATCCTATCCTCTATCCTATCCTATCCTCTATCCTATCCTATCCTCCATCCTATCCTATCCTCAATCCTATCCTTTCCTGTATCCTATCCAATCCTGTATCCTATCCTGTCCTCTATCCTATCCTATCCTCTATCCTATCCTATCCTCTATCCTATCCTATCCTGTATCCTATCCTATCCTCTGTCCTATCCTATCCTCTATCCTATCCTATCCTCTATCCTATCCTATCATCTATCCTCTATCCTATCCTATTAAATCCCCTATCCTATCCTCTATCCTACCCTATCCTCTGTCATATCCTATCCTCTATCCTATCCTATCCTCTATCCTATCCTATCCTCTAACCTATCCTATCCTCTATCCTCTATCCTATCCTATCCTCTATCCTCTATCCTCTATCCTATCCTATCCTCTATCCTATCCTATCGTCTATCCTATCCTCTATCCTATCCTATTCCTCTATCCTATCCTATCCTCTATCCTATCCTATCCTATATCCTATCCTATCCTCTATCCTATCCTATCCTCTATCCTATCCTATCCTCTATCCTATCCTATCCACTATCCAATCCTATCCTCTATCCTCTATCCTCTATCCTCTATCCTATCCTATCCTCTATCCTATCCTATCCTCTATCCTATCCTATCCTCCATCCTATCCTATCCTCAATCCTATCCTTTCCTGTATCCTATCCAATCCTGTATCCTCTCCTGTCCTCTATCCTATCCTATCCTCTATTCGATCCTATCCTTTTATCTTATCCTATCCTATCCTCTATCCTATCCTATCCTCTATCCTATCCTATCTTCTATCCTATCCTATCCTCTATCCTATCAAATCCCCTATCCTATCCTCTGTCCTATTCTATCCTCTATCCTATCCTATCCTCTATCCTATCCTACCCTCTATCCTATCAAATCCCCTATCCTATCCTCTATCCTATCCTATCCTCTATCCTATCGTATCCTCTATCCTATCCCATCTTCTATCCTATCCTATCCTCTATCCTATCAAATCCCCAACCCTATCCTCTGTCCTATCCTATCCTCTATCCTATCCTATCCTCTATCGTATCCTATCCTCTATACTATCCTATCCTCTATCCTCTATCCTATCCTATCCTCTATCCTCTATCCTATCCTTTCCGCTATCCTATCCTATCGTCTATCCTATCCTCTATCCTATCCTATCCTCTATCCTATCCTATCCTCCATCCTATCCTATCCTCAATCCTATCCTTTCCTGTATCCTATCCAATCCTGTATCCTATCCTGTCCTCTATCCTATCCTATCCTCTATCCTATCCTATGCTCTATCCTATCCTATCGTCTATCCTATCCTCTATCCTATCCTATTCCTCTATCCTATCCTATCCTCTATCCTATCCTATCCTATATCCTATCCTATCCTCTATCCTATCCTATCCTCTATCCTATCCTATCCTCTATCCTATCCTATCCACTATCCAATCCTATCCTCTATCCTCTATCCTCTATCCTATCCTATCCTCTATCCTATCCTATCCTCTATCCTATCCTATCCAGTATCCTATCCTATCCTCTGTCCTATCCTATCCTCTATCGTATCCTGTCCTCTATCCTATCCTATCATCTATCCTCTATCCTATCCTATTAAATCCCCTATCCTATCCTCTATCCTACCCTATCCTCTGTCATATCCTATCCTCTATCCTATCCTATCCTCTATCCTATCCTATCCTCTATCCTATCCTATCCTCTATCCTCTATCCTATCCTATCCTCTATCCTCTATCCTCTATCCTATCCTATCCTCTATCCTATCCTATCGTCTATCCTATCCTCTATCCTATCCTATTCCTCTATCCTATCCTATCCTCTATCCTATCCTATCCTATATCCTATCCTATCCTCTATCCTATCCTATCCTCTATCCTATCCTATCCTCTATCCTATCCTATCCACTATCCAATCCTATCCTCTATCCTCTATCCTCTATCCTATCCTATCCTCTATCCTACCCGATCCTCTATCCTATCCTATCCTCCATCCTATCCTATCCTCAATCCTATCCTTTCCTGTATCCTATCCAATCCTGTATCCTCTCCTGTCCTCTATCCTATCCTATCCTCTATTCGATCCTATCCTTTTATCTTATCCTATCCTATCCTCTATCCTATCCTATCCTCTATCCTATCCTATCTTCTATCCTATCCTATCCTCTATCCTATCAAATCCCCTATCCTATCCTCTGTCCTATTCTATCCTCTATCCTATCCTATCCTCTATCCTATCCTATCCTCTATCCTATCAAATCCCCTATCCTATCCTCTATCCTATCCTATCCTCTATCCTATCGTATCCTCTATCCTATCCCATCTTCTATCCTATCCTATCCTCTATCCTATCAAATCCCCAACCCTATCCTCTGTCCTATCCTATCCTCTATCCTATCCTATCCTCTATCGTATCCTATCCTCTATCCTATCCTATCCTCTATCCTCTATCCTATCCTATCCTCTATCCTCTATCCTATCCTATCCGCTATCCTATCCTATCGTCTATCCTATCCTCTATCCTATCCTATCCTCTATCCTATCCTATCCTCCATCCTATCCTATCCTCAATCCTATCCTTTCCTGTATCCTATCCAATCCTGTATCCTATCCTGTCCTCTATCCTATCCTATCCTCTATCCTATCCTATGCTCTATCCTATCCTATCGTCTATCCTATCCTCTATCCTATCCTACTCCTCTATCCTATCCTATCCTCTATCCTATCCTATCCTATATCCTATCCTATCCTCTATCCTATCCTATCCTCTATCCTATCCTATCCTCTATCCTATCCTATCGTCTATCCTATCCTGTATCCTATCCTATCCTCTATCCTATCCTATCCTCCATCCTATCCTATCCTCAATCCTATCCTTTCCTGTATCCTATCGAATCCTGTATCCTATCCTATGCTCTATCCTATCCTATCGTCTATCCTATCCTCTATCCCATCCTATTCCTCTATCCTATCCTATCCTCTATCCTATCCTATCCTATATCCTATCCTATCCTCTATCCTATCCTATCCTCTATCCTATCCTATCCTCTATCCTATCCTATCCTCTATCCTATCCTATCCTCTATCCTATCCTATCCTCTATCCTATCCTATCCTCTATCCTATCAAATCCCCTACCCTATTCTCTGTCCAATCCTATCCTCTATCCTATCCAATCCTGTATCCTATCCTGTCCTCTATCCTATCCTATCCTCTATCCTATCCTATCCTCTATCCTATCCTATCCTCTATCCTATCCTATCTTCTATCCTATCCTATCCTCTATCCTATCAAAACCCCTATCCTATCCTCTATCCTCTATCCTATCCTATCATCTATCCTCTATCCTATCCAATCCTCTATCCTATCCTGTATCCTATCCTATCCTGTATCCTATCCTATCCTCTATCCTATCCTATCCTCCATCCTATCCTATCCTCAATCCTATCCTTTCCTGTATCCTATCGAATCCTGTATCCTATCCTGTCCTCTATCCTATCCTATCCTCTATCCTATCCTATCCTCTATCCTATCCTATATTCTATCCTATCCTATCCTCTATCCTATCAAATCCCCTACCCTATTCTCTGTCCAATCCTATCCTCTATCCTATCCCATCTTCTATCCTATCCTATCCTCTATCCTATCCAATCCTGTATCCTATCCTGTCCTCTATCCTATCCTATCCTCTATCCTATCCTATCCTCTATCCTATCCTATCCTCTATCCTATCCTTTCCTGTATCCTATCGAATCCTGTATCCTATCCTGTCCTCTATCCTATCCTATCTTCTATCCTATCCTATCCTCTATCCTATCAAAACCCCTATCCTATCCTCTATCCTCTATCCTATCCTATCATCTATCCTCTATCCTATCCAATCCTCTATCCTATCCTATCGTCTATCCTATCCTGTATCCTATCCTATCCTCTATCCTATCCTATCCTCCATCCTATCCTATCCTCAATCCTATCCTTTCCTGTATCCTATCGAATCCTGTATCCTATCCTGTCCTCTATCCTATCCTATCCTCTATCCTATCCTATCCTCTATCCTATCCTATCTTCTATCCTATCCTATCCTCTATCCTATCAAATCCCCTACCCTATTCTCTGTCCAATCCTATCCTCTATCCTATCCTATCATCTATCCTATCCTATCCTCTATCCTATCCTATCCTCTATCCTATCCTATCCTCTATCCTCTATCCTATCCTATCCCCTATCCTTTATCCTATCCTATCCTCTATCCTATCCTATCGTCTATCCTCTATCCTATCCTATCCTCTATCCTATCCTATCCTCCATCCTATCCTATCCTCAATCCTATCCTTTCCTGTATCCTATCCAATCCTGTATCCTATCCTGTCCTCTATCCTATCCTATCCTCTATCCTATCCTATCCTCTATCCTATCCTATCGTCTATCCTATCCTCTATCCTATCCTATCCTCTATCCTATCCTATCGTCTATCCTATCCTCTATCCTATCCTATCCTCTATCCTATCCTATCCTCTATCCTATCCTATGCTCTATCCTCTATCCTATCCTATCCTCTATCCTATCCTATCCTCTATCATATCCTATCCTCCATCCTATCCTATGCTCTATCCTATCCTATCGTCTATCCTATCCTCTATCCCATCCTATTCCTCTATCCTATCCTATCCTCTATCCTATCCTATCCTATATCCTATCCTATCCTCTATCCTATCCTATCCTCTATCCTATCCTATCCTCTATCCTATCCTATCCTCTATCCTATCCTATCCTCTATCCTATCCTATCCTCTATCCTATCCTATCCTCTATCCTATCCTATCCTCTATCCTATCCTATCCTCTATCCTATCCTATCCTCTATCCTATCAAATCCCCTACCCTATTCTCTGTCCAATCCTATCCTCTATCCTATCCAATCCTGTATCCTATCCTGTCCTCTATCCTATCCTATCCTCTATCCTATCCTATCCTCTATCCTATCCTATCCTCTATCCTATCCTATCTTCTATCCTATCCTATCCTCTATCCTATCAAAACCCCTATCCTATCCTCTATCCTCTATCCTATCCTATCATCTATCCTCTATCCTATCCAATCCTCTATCCTATCCTATCGTCTATCCTATCCTGTATCCTATCCTATCCTCTATCCTATCCTATCCTCCATCCTATCCTATCCTCAATCCTATCCTTTCCTGTATCCTATCGAATCCTGTATCCTATCCTGTCCTCTATCCTATCCTATCCTCTATCCTATCCTATCCTCTATCCTATCCTATCTTCTATCCTATCCTATCCTCTATCCTATCAAATCCCCTACCCTATTCTCTGTCCAATCCTATCCTCTATCCTATCCTATCATCTATCCTATCCTATCCTCTATCCTATCCTATCCTCTATCCTATCCTATCGTCTATCCTATCCTCTATCCTATCCTATCCTCTATCCTATCCTATCGTCTATCCTATCCTCTATCCTATCCTATCCTCTATCCTATCCTATCCTCCATCCTATCCTATGCTCTATCCTCTATCCTATCATATCCTCTATCCTATCCTATCCTCTATCCTATCCTATCCTCCATCCTATCCTATGCTCTATCCTATCCTATCGTCTATCCTATCCTCTATCCCATCCTATTCCTCTATCCTATCCTATCCTCTATCCTATCCTATCCTATATCCTATCCTATCCTCTATCCTATCCTATCCTCTATCCTATCCTATCCTCCATCCTATCCTATCCTCAATCCTATCCTTTCCTGTATCCTATCGAATCCTGTATCCTATCCTGTCCTCTATCCTATCCTATCCTCTATCCTATCCTATCCTCTATCCTATCCTATCTTCTATCCTATCCTATCCTCTATCCTATCAAATCCCCTACCCTATTCTCTGTCCAATCCTATCCTCTATCCTATCCTATCATCTATCCTATCCTATCCTCTATCCTATCCTATCCTCTATCCTATCCTATCCTCTATCCTCTATCCTATCCTATCCCCTATCCTTTATCCTATCCTATCCTCTATCCTATCCTATCGTCTATCCTCTATCCTATCCTATCCTCTATCCTATCCTATCCTCCATCCTATCCTATCCTCAATCCTATCCTTTCCTGTATCCTATCCAATCCTGTATCCTATCCTGTCCTCTATCCTATCCTATCCTCTATCCTATCCTATCCTCTATCCTATCCTATCGTCTATCCTATCCTCTATCCTATCCTATCCTCTATCCTATCCTATCGTCTATCCTATCCTCTATCCTATCCTATCCTCTATCCTATCCTATCCTCCATCCTATCCTATGCTCTATCCTCTATCCTATCCTATCCTCTATCCTATCCTATCCTCTATCATATCCTATCCTCCATCCTATCCTATGCTCTATCCTATCCTATCGTCTATCCTATCCTCTATCCCATCCTATTCCTCTATCCTATCCTATCCTCTATCCTATCCTATCCTATATCCTATCCTATCCTCTATCCTATCCTATCGTCTATCCTATCCTATCCTCTATCCTATCCTATCCTCTATCCTATCCTATCCTCTATCCTATCCTATCCTCTATCCTATCCTATCCTCTATCCTATCCTATCCTCTATCCTATCCTATCCTCTATCCTATCCTATCCTCTATCCTATCAAATCCCCTACCCTATTCTCTGTCCAATCCTATCCTCTATCCTATCCAATCCTGTATCCTATCCTGTCCTCTATCCTATCCTATCCTCTATCCTATCCTATCCTCTATCCTATCCTATCCTCTATCCTATCCTATCTTCTATCCTATCCTATCCTCTATCCTATCAAAACCCCTATCCTATCCTCTATCCTCTATCCTATCCTATCATCTATCCTCTATCCTATCCAATCCTCTATCCTATCCTATCGTCTATCCTATCCTGTATCCTATCCTATCCTCTATCCTATCCTATCCTCCATCCTATCCTATCCTCAATCCTATCCTTTCCTGTATCCTATCGAATCCTGTATCCTATCCTGTCCTCTATCCTATCCTATCCTCTATCCTATCCTATCCTCTATCCTATCCTATCTTCTATCCTATCCTATCCTCTATCCTATCAAATCCCCTACCCTATTCTCTGTCCAATCCTATCCTCTATCCTATCCTATCATCTATCCTATCCTATCCTCTATCCTATCCTATCCTCTATCCTATCCTATCGTCTATCCTATCCTCTATCCTATCCTATCCTCTATCCTATCCTATCGTCTATCCTATCCTCTATCCTATCCTATCCTCTATCCTATCCTATCCTCCATCCTATCCTATGCTCTATCCTCTATCCTATCCTATCCTCTATCCTATCCTATCCTCTATCCTATCCTATCCTCCATCCTATCCTATGCTCTATCCTATCCTATCGTCTATCCTATCCTCTATCCCATCCTATTCCTCTATCCTATCCTATCCTCTATCCTATCCTATCCTATATCCTATCCTATCCTCTATCCTATCCTATCCTCTATCCTATCCTATCCTCTATCCTATCCTATCCTCTATCCTATCCTATCCTCTATCCTATCAAATCCCCTACCCTATTCTCTGTCCAATCCTATCCTCTATCCTATCCAATCCTGTATCCTATCCTGTCCTCTATCCTATCCTATCCTCTATCCTATCCTATCCTCTATCCTATCCTATCCTCTATCCTATCCTATCTTCTATCCTATCCTATCCTCTATCCTATCAAAACCCCTATCCTATCCTCTATCCTCTATCCTATCCTATCATCTATCCTCTATCCTATCCAATCCTCTATCCTATCCTATCGTCTATCCTATCCTGTATCCTATCCTATCCTCTATCCTATCCTATCCTCCATCCTATCCTATCCTCAATCCTATCCTTTCCTGTATCCTATCGAATCCTGTATCCTATCCTGTCCTCTATCCTATCCTATCCTCTATCCTATCCTATCCTCTATCCTATCCTATCTTCTATCCTATCCTATCCTCTATCCTATCAAATCCCCTACCCTATTCTCTGTCCAATCCTATCCTCTATCCTATCCTATCATCTATCCTATCCTATCCTCTATCCTATCCTATCCTCTATCCTATCCTATCCTCTATCCTCTATCCTATCCTATCCCCTATCCTTTATCCTATCCTATCCTCTATCCTATCCTATCGTCTATCCTATCCTCTATCCTATCCTATCCTCTATCCTATCCTATCCTCCATCCTATCCTATGCTCTATCCTATCCTATCGTCTATCCTATCCTCTATCCCATCCTATTCCTCTATCCTATCCTATCCTCTATCCTATCCTATCCTATATCCTATCCTATCCTCTATCCTATCCTATCCTCTATCCTATCCTATCCTCTATCCTATCCTATCCTCTATCCTATCCTATCCTCTATCCTATCCTATCCTCTATCCTATCCTATCCTCTATCATATGCTATCCTCTGTCCTGTCCTATCCTCTATCCTATGCTATCCTCTATCCTATCCTCTATCCTATCCTATCCTCTATCATATCCTATCCTCTATCCTATCAAATCCCCTATCCTATCCTCTATCCTATCCTATCCTGTATCCTATCCAATCCTCTATCCTATCCTCTATCCTATCCTATCCTCCATCCTATCCTATCCTGTATCCTATCCTATCCTCTATCCTATCCTATCCTCTATCCTATCCTATCCTCTGTCCTATCCTATCCTCTATCCTATGCTATCCTCTATCCTATCCTCTATCCTATCCCATCGTGTATCCTATCCTCTATCCTATCCTATCCTCTATCCTATCCTATCCTCCATCCTATCCTATCCTCAATCCTATCCTTTCCTGTATCCTATCCAATCCTGTATCCTCTCATGTCCTCTATCCTATCCTATCCTCTATTCGATCCTATCCTTTTATCTTATCCTATCCTATCCTCTATCCTATCCTATCCTCTATCCTATCCTATCTTCTATCCTATCCTATCCTCTATCCTATCAAATCCCCTATCCTATCCTCTGTCCTATTCTATCCTCTATCCTATCCTATCCTCTATCCTATCCTATCCTCTATCCTATCAAATCCCCTATCCTATCCTCTATCCTATCCTATCCTCTATCCTATCGTATCCTCTATCCTATCCCATCTTCTATCCTATCCTATCCTCTATCCTATCAAATCCCCAACCCTATCCTCTGTCCTATCCTATCCTCTATCCTATCCTATCCTCTATCGTATCCTATCCTCTATCCTATCCTATCCTCTATCCTCTATCCTATCCTATCCTCTAACCTCTATCCTATCCTATCCGCTATCCTATCCTATCGTCTATCCTATCCTCTATCCTATCCTATCCTCTATCCTATCCTATCCTATATCCTATCCTATCCTCTATCCTATCCTATCCTCTATCCTATCCTATCCTCTATCCTATCCTATCCACTATCCAATCCTATCCTCTATCCTCTATCCTCTATCCTATCCTATCCTCTATCCTATCCTATCCTCTATTCTATCCTATCTTCTATCCTATCCTATCCTCTATCCTATCCTATCCTCTATCCTATCCAATCCTCTATCCTATCCTATCGTCTATCCTATCCTCTATCCTATCCTATCCTCTATCCTATCCTATCCTCCATCCTATCCTATCCTCAATCCTATCCTTTCCTGTATCCTATCCAATCCTGTATCCTATCCTGTCCTCTATCCTATCCTATCCTCCATCCTATCCTATCCTCAATCCTATCCTTTCCTGTATCCTATCCAATCCTGTATCCTATCCTGTCCTCTATCCTATCCTATCCTCTATCCTATCCTATCCTCTATCCTATCCTATCCTGTATCCTATCCTATCCTATGTCCTATCCTATCCTCTATCCTATCCTATCCTCTATCCTATCCTATCATCTATCCTCTATCCTATCCTATTAAATCCCCTATCCTATCCTCTATCCTACCCTATCCTCTGTCACATCCTATCCTCTATCCTATCCTATCCTCTATCCTATCCTATCCTCTAACCTATCCTATCCTCTATCCTCTATCCTATCCTATCCTCTATCCTCTATCCTCTATCCTATCCTATCCTCTATCCTATCCTATCGTCTATCCTATCCTCTATCCTATCCTATTCCTCTATCCTATCCTATCCTCTATCCTATCCTATCCTATATCCTATCCTATCCTCTATCCTATCCTATCCTCTATCCTATCCTATCCTCTATCCTATCCTATCCACTATCCAATCCTATCCTCTATCCTCTATCCTCTATCCTATCCTATCCTCTATCCTATCCTATCCTCTATCCTATCCTATCCTCCATCCTATCCTATCCTCAATCCTATCCTTTCCTGTATCCTATCCAATCCTGTATCCTCTCCTGTCCTCTATCCTATCCTATCCTCTATTCGATCCTATCCTTTTATCTTATCCTATCCTATCCTCTATCCTATCCTATCCTCTATCCTATCCTATCTTCTATCCTATCCTATCCTCTATCCTATCAAATCCCCTATCCTATCCTCTGTCCTATTCTATCCTCTATCCTATCCTATCCTCTATCCTATCCTACCCTCTATCCTATCAAATCCCCTATCCTATCCTCTATCCTATCCTATCCTCTATCCTATCCTATCCTCTATCCTATCCTATCCTCTATCCTATCCTATCCTCTATCCTATCGTATCCTCTATCCTATCCTATCCTCTATCATATGCTATCCTCTGTCCTGTCCTATCCTCTATCCTATGCTATCCTCTATCCTATCCTCTATCCTATCCTATCCTCTATCATATCCTATCCTCTATCCTATCAAATCCCCTATCCTATCCTCTATCCTATCCTATCCTGTATCCTATCCAATCCTCTATCCTATCCTCTATCCTATCCTATCCTCCATCCTATCCTATCCTGTATCCTATCCTATCCTCTATCCTATCCTATCCTCTATCCTATCCTATCCTCTGTCCTATCCTATCCTCTATCCTATGCTATCCTCTATCCTATCCTCTATCCTATCCCATCGTGTATCCTATCCTCTATCCTATCCTATCCTCTATCCTATCCTATCCTCCATCCTATCCTATCCTCAATCCTATCCTTTCCTGTATCCTATCCAATCCTGTATCCTCTCATGTCCTCTATCCTATCCTATCCTCTATTCGATCCTATCCTTTTATCTTATCCTATCCTATCCTCTATCCTATCCTATCCTCTATCCTATCCTATCTTCTATCCTATCCTATCCTCTATCCTATCAAATCCCCTATCCTATCCTCTGTCCTATTCTATCCTCTATCCTATCCTATCCTCTATCCTATCCTATCCTCTATCCTATCAAATCCCCTATCCTATCCTCTATCCTATCCTATCCTCTATCCTATCGTATCCTCTATCCTATCCCATCTTCTATCCTATCCTATCCTCTATCCTATCAAATCCCCAACCCTATCCTCTGTCCTATCCTATCCTCTATCCTATCCTATCCTCTATCGTATCCTATCCTCTATCCTATCCTATCCTCTATCCTCTATCCTATCCTATCCTCTAACCTCTATCCTATCCTATCCGCTATCCTATCCTATCGTCTATCCTATCCTCTATCCTATCCTATCCTCTATCCTATCCTATCCTATATCCTATCCTATCCTCTATCCTATCCTATCCTCTATCCTATCCTATCCTCTATCCTATCCTATCCACTATCCAATCCTATCCTCTATCCTCAATCCTCTATCCTATCCTATCCTCTATCCTATCCTATCCTCTATTCTATCCTATCTTCTATCCTATCCTATCCTCTATCCTATCCTATCCTCTATCCTATCCAATCCTCTATCCTATCCTATCGTCTATCCTATCCTCTATCCTATCCTATCCTCTATCCTATCCTATCCTCCATCCTATCCTATCCTCAATCCTATCCTTTCCTGTATCCTATCCAATCCTGTATCCTATCCTGTCCTCTATCCTATCCTATCCTCTATCCTATCCTATCCTCTATCCTATCCTATCCTGTATCCTATCCTATCCTCTGTCCTATCCTATCCTCTATCCTATCCTCTATCCTATCCTATCATCTATCCTCTATCCTATCCTATTAAATCCCCTATCCTATCCTCTATCCTACCCTATCCTCTGTCATATCCTATCCTCTATCCTATCCTATCCTCTATCCTATCCTATCCTCTAACCTATCCTATCCTCTATCCTCTATCCTATCCTATCCTCTATCCTCTATCCTCTATCCTATCCTATCGTCTATCCTATCCTCTATCCTATCCTATCCTCTATCCTATCCTATCCTGTATCCTATCCTATCCTCTGTCCTATCCTATCCTCTATCCTATCCTATCCTCTATCCTATCCTATCATCTATCCTCTATCCTATCCTATTAAATCCCCTATCCTATCCTCTATCCTACCCTATCCTCTGTCATATCCTATCCTCTATCCTATCCTATCCTCTATCCTATCCTATCCTCTAACCTATCCTATCCTCTATCCTCTATCCTATCCTATCCTCTATCCTCTATCCTCTATCCTATCCTATCCTCTATCCTATCCTATCGTCTATCCTATCCTCTATCCTATCCTATTCCTCTATCCTATCCTATCCTCTATCCTATCCTATCCTATATCCTATCCTATCCTCTATCCTATCCTATCCTCTATCCTATCCTATCCTCTATCCTATCCTATCCACTATCCAATCCTATCCTCTATCCTCTATCCTCTATCCTATCCTATCCTCTATCCTATCCTATCCTCTATCCTATCCTATCCTCCATCCTATCCTATCCTCAATCCTATCCTTTCCTGTATCCTATCCAATCCTGTATCCTCTCCTGTCCTCTATCCTATCCTATCCTCTATTCGATCCTATCCTTTTATCTTATCCTATCCTATCCTCTATCCTATCCTATCCTCTATCCTATCCTATCTTCTATCCTATCCTATCCTCTATCCTATCAAATCCCCTATCCTATCCTCTGTCCTATTCTATCCTCTATCCTATCCTATCCTCTATCCTATCCTACCCTCTATCCTATCAAATCCCCTATCCTATCCTCTATCCTATCCTATCCTCTATCCTATCGTATCCTCTATCCTATCCCATCTTCTATCCTATCCTATCCTCTATCCTATCAAATCCCCAACCCTATCCTCTGTCCTATCCTATCCTCTATCCTATCCTATCCTCTATCGTATCCTATCCTCTATACTATCCTATCCTCTATCCTCTATCCTATCCTATCCTCTATCCTCTATCCTATCCTTTCCGCTATCCTATCCTATCGTCTATCCTATCCTCTATCCTATCCTATCCTCTATCCTATCCTATCCTCCATCCTATCCTATCCTCAATCCTATCCTTTCCTGTATCCTATCCAATCCTGTATCCTATCCTGTCCTCTATCCTATCCTATCCTCTATCCTATCCTATGCTCTATCCTATCCTATCGTCTATCCTATCCTCTATCCTATCCTATTCCTCTATCCTATCCTATCCTCTATCCTATCCTATCCTATATCCTATCCTATCCTCTATCCTATCCTATCCTCTATCCTATCCTATCCTCAATCCTATCCTTTCCTGTATCCTATCCAATCCTGTATCCTATCCTGTCCTCTATCCTATCCTATCCTCTATCCTATCCTATGCTCTATCCTATCCTATCGTCTATCCTATCCTCTATCCTATCCTATTCCTCTATCCTATCCTATCCTCTATCCTATCCTATCCTATATCCTATCCTATCCTCTATCTTATCCTATCCTCTATCCTATCCAATCCTCTATCCTATCCTATCGTCTATCCTATCCTCTATCCTATCCTATCCTCTATCCTATCCTATCCTCCATCCTATCCTATCCTCAATCCTATCCTTTCCTGTATCCTATCCAATCCTGTATCCTATCCTGTCCTCTATCCTATCCTATCCTCTATCCTATCCTATCCTCTATCCTATCCTATCCAGTATCCTATCCTATCCTCTGTCCTATCCTATCCTCTATCGTATCCTGTCCTCTATCCTATCCTATCATCTATCCTCTATCCTATCCTATTAAATCCCCTATCCTATCCTCTATCCTACCCTATCCTCTGTCATATCCTATCCTCTATCCTATCCTATCCTCTATCCTATCCTATCCTCTATCCTATCCTATCCTCTATCCTCTATCCTATCCTATCCTCTATCCTCTATCCTCTATCCTATCCTATCCTCTATCCTATCCTATCGTCTATCCTATCCTCTATCCTATCCTATTCCTCTATCCTATCCTATCCTCTATCCTATCCTATCCTATATCCTATCCTATCCTCTATCCTATCCTATCCTCTATCCTATCCTATCCTCTATCCTATCCTATCCACTATCCAATCCTATCCTCTATCCTCTATCCTCTATCCTATCCTATCCTCTATCCTACCCGATCCTCTATCCTATCCTATCCTCCATCCTATCCTATCCTCAATCCTATCCTTTCCTGTATCCTATCCAATCCTGTATCCTCTCCTGTCCTCTATCCTATCCTATCCTCTATTCGATCCTATCCTTTTATCTTATCCTATCCTATCCTCTATCCTATCCTATCCTCTATCCTATCCTATCTTCTATCCTATCCTATCCTCTATCCTATCAAATCCCCTATCCTATCCTCTGTCCTATTCTATCCTCTATCCTATCCTATCCTCTATCCTATCCTATCCTCTATCCTATCAAATCCCCTATCCTATCCTCTATCCTATCCTATCCTCTATCCTATCGTATCCTCTATCCTATCCTATCATCTATCCTATCCTATCCTCTATCCTATCCAATCCTGTATCCTATCCTGTCCTCTATCCTATCCTATCCTCTATCCTATCCTATCCTCTATCCTATCCTATCCTCTATCCTATCCTTTCCTGTATCCTATCGAATCCTGTATCCTATCCTGTCCTCTATCCTATCCTATCTTCTATCCTATCCTATCCTCTATCCTATCAAAACCCCTATCCTATCCTCTATCCTCTATCCTATCCTATCATCTATCCTCTATCCTATCCAATCCTCTATCCTATCCTATCGTCTATCCTATCCTGTATCCTATCCTATCCTCTATCCTATCCTATCCTCCATCCTATCCTATCCTCAATCCTATCCTTTCCTGTATCCTATCGAATCCTGTATCCTATCCTGTCCTCTATCCTATCCTATCCTCTATCCTATCCTATCCTCTATCCTATCCTATCTTCTATCCTATCCTATCCTCTATCCTATCAAATCCCCTACCCTATTCTCTGTCCAATCCTATCCTCTATCCTATCCTATCATCTATCCTATCCTATCCTCTATCCTATCCTATCCTCTATCCTATCCTATCCTCTATCCTCTATCCTATCCTATCCCCTATCCTTTATCCTATCCTATCCTCTATCCTATCCTATCGTCTATCCTCTATCCTATCCTATCCTCTATCCTATCCTATCCTCCATCCTATCCTATCCTCAATCCTATCCTTTCCTGTATCCTATCCAATCCTGTATCCTATCCTGTCCTCTATCCTATCCTATCCTCTATCCTATCCTATCCTCTATCCTATCCTATCGTCTATCCTATCCTCTATCCTATCCTATCCTCTATCCTATCCTATCGTCTATCCTATCCTCTATCCTATCCTATCCTCTATCCTATCCTATCCTCTATCCTATCCTATGCTCTATCCTCTATCCTATCCTATCCTCTATCCTATCCTATCCTCTATCATATCCTATCCTCCATCCTATCCTATGCTCTATCCTATCCTATCGTCTATCCTATCCTCTATCCCATCCTATTCCTCTATCCTATCCTATCCTCTATCCTATCCTATCCTATATCCTATCCTATCCTCTATCCTATCCTATCCTCTATCCTATCCTATCCTCTATCCTATCCTATCCTCTATCCTATCCTATCCTCTATCCTATCCTATCCTCTATCCTATCCTATCCTCTATCCTATCCTATCCTCTATCCTATCCTATCCTCTATCCTATCCTATCCTCTATCCTATCCTATCCTCTATCCTATCAAATCCCCTACCCTATTCTCTGTCCAATCCTATCCTCTATCCTATCCAATCCTGTATCCTATCCTGTCCTCTATCCTATCCTATCCTCTATCCTATCCTATCCTCTATCCTATCCTATCCTCTATCCTATCCTATCTTCTATCCTATCCTATCCTCTATCCTATCAAAACCCCTATCCTATCCTCTATCCTCTATCCTATCCTATCATCTATCCTCTATCCTATCCAATCCTCTATCCTATCCTATCGTCTATCCTATCCTGTATCCTATCCTATCCTCTATCCTATCCTATCCTCCATCCTATCCTATCCTCAATCCTATCCTTTCCTGTATCCTATCGAATCCTGTATCCTATCCTGTCCTCTATCCTATCCTATCCTCTATCCTATCCTATCCTCTATCCTATCCTATCTTCTATCCTATCCTATCCTCTATCCTATCAAATCCCCTACCCTATTCTCTGTCCAATCCTATCCTCTATCCTATCCTATCATCTATCCTATCCTATCCTCTATCCTATCCTATCCTCTATCCTATCCTATCGTCTATCCTATCCTCTATCCTATCCTATCCTCTATCCTATCCTATCGTCTATCCTATCCTCTATCCTATCCTATCCTCTATCCTATCCTATCCTCCATCCTATCCTATGCTCTATCCTCTATCCTATCATATCCTCTATCCTATCCTATCCTCTATCCTATCCTATCCTCCATCCTATCCTATGCTCTATCCTATCCTATCGTCTATCCTATCCTCTATCCCATCCTATTCCTCTATCCTATCCTATCCTCTATCCTATCCTATCCTATATCCTATCCTATCCTCTATCCTATCCTATCCTCTATCCTATCCTATCCTCCATCCTATCCTATCCTCAATCCTATCCTTTCCTGTATCCTATCGAATCCTGTATCCTATCCTGTCCTCTATCCTATCCTATCCTCTATCCTATCCTATCCTCTATCCTATCCTATCTTCTATCCTATCCTATCCTCTATCCTATCAAATCCCCTACCCTATTCTCTGTCCAATCCTATCCTCTATCCTATCCTATCATCTATCCTATCCTATCCTCTATCCTATCCTATCCTCTATCCTATCCTATCCTCTATCCTCTATCCTATCCTATCCCCTATCCTTTATCCTATCCTATCCTCTATCCTATCCTATCGTCTATCCTCTATCCTATCCTATCCTCTATCCTATCCTATCCTCCATCCTATCCTATCCTCAATCCTATCCTTTCCTGTATCCTATCCAATCCTGTATCCTATCCTGTCCTCTATCCTATCCTATCCTCTATCCTATCCTATCCTCTATCCTATCCTATCGTCTATCCTATCCTCTATCCTATCCTATCCTCTATCCTATCCTATCGTCTATCCTATCCTCTATCCTATCCTATCCTCTATCCTATCCTATCCTCCATCCTATCCTATGCTCTATCCTCTATCCTATCCTATCCTCTATCCTATCCTATCCTCTATCATATCCTATCCTCCATCCTATCCTATGCTCTATCCTATCCTATCGTCTATCCTATCCTCTATCCCATCCTATTCCTCTATCCTATCCTATCCTCTATCCTATCCTATCCTATATCCTATCCTATCCTCTATCCTATCCTATCGTCTATCCTATCCTATCCTCTATCCTATCCTATCCTCTATCCTATCCTATCCTCTATCCTATCCTATCCTCTATCCTATCCTATCCTCTATCCTATCCTATCCTCTATCCTATCCTATCCTCTATCCTATCCTATCCTCTATCCTATCAAATCCCCTACCCTATTCTCTGTCCAATCCTATCCTCTATCCTATCCAATCCTGTATCCTATCCTGTCCTCTATCCTATCCTATCCTCTATCCTATCCTATCCTCTATCCTATCCTATCCTCTATCCTATCCTATCTTCTATCCTATCCTATCCTCTATCCTATCAAAACCCCTATCCTATCCTCTATCCTCTATCCTATCCTATCATCTATCCTCTATCCTATCCAATCCTCTATCCTATCCTATCGTCTATCCTATCCTGTATCCTATCCTATCCTCTATCCTATCCTATCCTCCATCCTATCCTATCCTCAATCCTATCCTTTCCTGTATCCTATCGAATCCTGTATCCTATCCTGTCCTCTATCCTATCCTATCCTCTATCCTATCCTATCCTCTATCCTATCCTATCTTCTATCCTATCCTATCCTCTATCCTATCAAATCCCCTACCCTATTCTCTGTCCAATCCTATCCTCTATCCTATCCTATCATCTATCCTATCCTATCCTCTATCCTATCCTATCCTCTATCCTATCCTATCGTCTATCCTATCCTCTATCCTATCCTATCCTCTATCCTATCCTATCGTCTATCCTATCCTCTATCCTATCCTATCCTCTATCCTATCCTATCCTCCATCCTATCCTATGCTCTATCCTCTATCCTATCCTATCCTCTATCCTATCCTATCCTCTATCCTATCCTATCCTCCATCCTATCCTATGCTCTATCCTATCCTATCGTCTATCCTATCCTCTATCCCATCCTATTCCTCTATCCTATCCTATCCTCTATCCTATCCTATCCTATATCCTATCCTATCCTCTATCCTATCCTATCCTCTATCCTATCCTATCCTCTATCCTATCCTATCCTCTATCCTATCCTATCCTCTATCCTATCAAATCCCCTACCCTATTCTCTGTCCAATCCTATCCTCTATCCTATCCAATCCTGTATCCTATCCTGTCCTCTATCCTATCCTATCCTCTATCCTATCCTATCCTCTATCCTATCCTATCCTCTATCCTATCCTATCTTCTATCCTATCCTATCCTCTATCCTATCAAAACCCCTATCCTATCCTCTATCCTCTATCCTATCCTATCATCTATCCTCTATCCTATCCAATCCTCTATCCTATCCTATCGTCTATCCTATCCTGTATCCTATCCTATCCTCTATCCTATCCTATCCTCCATCCTATCCTATCCTCAATCCTATCCTTTCCTGTATCCTATCGAATCCTGTATCCTATCCTGTCCTCTATCCTATCCTATCCTCTATCCTATCCTATCCTCTATCCTATCCTATCTTCTATCCTATCCTATCCTCTATCCTATCAAATCCCCTACCCTATTCTCTGTCCAATCCTATCCTCTATCCTATCCTATCATCTATCCTATCCTATCCTCTATCCTATCCTATCCTCTATCCTATCCTATCCTCTATCCTCTATCCTATCCTATCCCCTATCCTTTATCCTATCCTATCCTCTATCCTATCCTATCGTCTATCCTATCCTCTATCCTATCCTATCCTCTATCCTATCCTATCCTCCATCCTATCCTATGCTCTATCCTATCCTATCGTCTATCCTATCCTCTATCCCATCCTATTCCTCTATCCTATCCTATCCTCTATCCTATCCTATCCTATATCCTATCCTATCCTCTATCCTATCCTATCCTCTATCCTATCCTATCCTCTATCCTATCCTATCCTCTATCCTATCCTATCCTCTATCCTATCCTATCCTCTATCCTATCCTATCCTCTATCATATGCTATCCTCTGTCCTGTCCTATCCTCTATCCTATGCTATCCTCTATCCTATCCTCTATCCTATCCTATCCTCTATCATATCCTATCCTCTATCCTATCAAATCCCCTATCCTATCCTCTATCCTATCCTATCCTGTATCCTATCCAATCCTCTATCCTATCCTCTATCCTATCCTATCCTCCATCCTATCCTATCCTGTATCCTATCCTATCCTCTATCCTATCCTATCCTCTATCCTATCCTATCCTCTGTCCTATCCTATCCTCTATCCTATGCTATCCTCTATCCTATCCTCTATCCTATCCCATCGTGTATCCTATCCTCTATCCTATCCTATCCTCTATCCTATCCTATCCTCCATCCTATCCTATCCTCAATCCTATCCTTTCCTGTATCCTATCCAATCCTGTATCCTCTCATGTCCTCTATCCTATCCTATCCTCTATTCGATCCTATCCTTTTATCTTATCCTATCCTATCCTCTATCCTATCCTATCCTCTATCCTATCCTATCTTCTATCCTATCCTATCCTCTATCCTATCAAATCCCCTATCCTATCCTCTGTCCTATTCTATCCTCTATCCTATCCTATCCTCTATCCTATCCTATCCTCTATCCTATCAAATCCCCTATCCTATCCTCTATCCTATCCTATCCTCTATCCTATCGTATCCTCTATCCTATCCCATCTTCTATCCTATCCTATCCTCTATCCTATCAAATCCCCAACCCTATCCTCTGTCCTATCCTATCCTCTATCCTATCCTATCCTCTATCGTATCCTATCCTCTATCCTATCCTATCCTCTATCCTCTATCCTATCCTATCCTCTAACCTCTATCCTATCCTATCCGCTATCCTATCCTATCGTCTATCCTATCCTCTATCCTATCCTATCCTCTATCCTATCCTATCCTATATCCTATCCTATCCTCTATCCTATCCTATCCTCTATCCTATCCTATCCTCTATCCTATCCTATCCACTATCCAATCCTATCCTCTATCCTCTATCCTCTATCCTATCCTATCCTCTATCCTATCCTATCCTCTATTCTATCCTATCTTCTATCCTATCCTATCCTCTATCCTATCCTATCCTCTATCCTATCCAATCCTCTATCCTATCCTATCGTCTATCCTATCCTCTATCCTATCCTATCCTCTATCCTATCCTATCCTCCATCCTATCCTATCCTCAATCCTATCCTTTCCTGTATCCTATCCAATCCTGTATCCTATCCTGTCCTCTATCCTATCCTATCCTCCATCCTATCCTATCCTCAATCCTATCCTTTCCTGTATCCTATCCAATCCTGTATCCTATCCTGTCCTCTATCCTATCCTATCCTCTATCCTATCCTATCCTCTATCCTATCCTATCCTGTATCCTATCCTATCCTATGTCCTATCCTATCCTCTATCCTATCCTATCCTCTATCCTATCCTATCATCTATCCTCTATCCTATCCTATTAAATCCCCTATCCTATCCTCTATCCTACCCTATCCTCTGTCACATCCTATCCTCTATCCTATCCTATCCTCTATCCTATCCTATCCTCTAACCTATCCTATCCTCTATCCTCTATCCTATCCTATCCTCTATCCTCTATCCTCTATCCTATCCTATCCTCTATCCTATCCTATCGTCTATCCTATCCTCTATCCTATCCTATTCCTCTATCCTATCCTATCCTCTATCCTATCCTATCCTATATCCTATCCTATCCTCTATCCTATCCTATCCTCTATCCTATCCTATCCTCTATCCTATCCTATCCACTATCCAATCCTATCCTCTATCCTCTATCCTCTATCCTATCCTATCCTCTATCCTATCCTATCCTCTATCCTATCCTATCCTCCATCCTATCCTATCCTCAATCCTATCCTTTCCTGTATCCTATCCAATCCTGTATCCTCTCCTGTCCTCTATCCTATCCTATCCTCTATTCGATCCTATCCTTTTATCTTATCCTATCCTATCCTCTATCCTATCCTATCCTCTATCCTATCCTATCTTCTATCCTATCCTATCCTCTATCCTATCAAATCCCCTATCCTATCCTCTGTCCTATTCTATCCTCTATCCTATCCTATCCTCTATCCTATCCTACCCTCTATCCTATCAAATCCCCTATCCTATCCTCTATCCTATCCTATCCTCTATCCTATCCTATCCTCTATCCTATCCTATCCTCTATCCTATCCTATCCTCTATCCTATCGTATCCTCTATCCTATCCTATCCTCTATCATATGCTATCCTCTGTCCTGTCCTATCCTCTATCCTATGCTATCCTCTATCCTATCCTCTATCCTATCCTATCCTCTATCATATCCTATCCTCTATCCTATCAAATCCCCTATCCTATCCTCTATCCTATCCTATCCTGTATCCTATCCAATCCTCTATCCTATCCTCTATCCTATCCTATCCTCCATCCTATCCTATCCTGTATCCTATCCTATCCTCTATCCTATCCTATCCTCTATCCTATCCTATCCTCTGTCCTATCCTATCCTCTATCCTATGCTATCCTCTATCCTATCCTCTATCCTATCCCATCGTGTATCCTATCCTCTATCCTATCCTATCCTCTATCCTATCCTATCCTCCATCCTATCCTATCCTCAATCCTATCCTTTCCTGTATCCTATCCAATCCTGTATCCTCTCATGTCCTCTATCCTATCCTATCCTCTATTCGATCCTATCCTTTTATCTTATCCTATCCTATCCTCTATCCTATCCTATCCTCTATCCTATCCTATCTTCTATCCTATCCTATCCTCTATCCTATCAAATCCCCTATCCTATCCTCTGTCCTATTCTATCCTCTATCCTATCCTATCCTCTATCCTATCCTATCCTCTATCCTATCAAATCCCCTATCCTATCCTCTATCCTATCCTATCCTCTATCCTATCGTATCCTCTATCCTATCCCATCTTCTATCCTATCCTATCCTCTATCCTATCAAATCCCCAACCCTATCCTCTGTCCTATCCTATCCTCTATCCTATCCTATCCTCTATCGTATCCTATCCTCTATCCTATCCTATCCTCTATCCTCTATCCTATCCTATCCTCTAACCTCTATCCTATCCTATCCGCTATCCTATCCTATCGTCTATCCTATCCTCTATCCTATCCTATCCTCTATCCTATCCTATCCTATATCCTATCCTATCCTCTATCCTATCCTATCCTCTATCCTATCCTATCCTCTATCCTATCCTATCCACTATCCAATCCTATCCTCTATCCTCAATCCTCTATCCTATCCTATCCTCTATCCTATCCTATCCTCTATTCTATCCTATCTTCTATCCTATCCTATCCTCTATCCTATCCTATCCTCTATCCTATCCAATCCTCTATCCTATCCTATCGTCTATCCTATCCTCTATCCTATCCTATCCTCTATCCTATCCTATCCTCCATCCTATCCTATCCTCAATCCTATCCTTTCCTGTATCCTATCCAATCCTGTATCCTATCCTGTCCTCTATCCTATCCTATCCTCTATCCTATCCTATCCTCTATCCTATCCTATCCTGTATCCTATCCTATCCTCTGTCCTATCCTATCCTCTATCCTATCCTCTATCCTATCCTATCATCTATCCTCTATCCTATCCTATTAAATCCCCTATCCTATCCTCTATCCTACCCTATCCTCTGTCATATCCTATCCTCTATCCTATCCTATCCTCTATCCTATCCTATCCTCTAACCTATCCTATCCTCTATCCTCTATCCTATCCTATCCTCTATCCTCTATCCTCTATCCTATCCTATCGTCTATCCTATCCTCTATCCTATCCTATCCTCTATCCTATCCTATCCTGTATCCTATCCTATCCTCTGTCCTATCCTATCCTCTATCCTATCCTATCCTCTATCCTATCCTATCATCTATCCTCTATCCTATCCTATTAAATCCCCTATCCTATCCTCTATCCTACCCTATCCTCTGTCATATCCTATCCTCTATCCTATCCTATCCTCTATCCTATCCTATCCTCTAACCTATCCTATCCTCTATCCTCTATCCTATCCTATCCTATCCTCTATCCTCTATCCTCTATCCTATCCTATCCTCTATCCTATCCTATCGTCTATCCTATCCTCTATCCTATCCTATTCCTCTATCCTATCCTATCCTCTATCCTATCCTATCCTATATCCTATCCTATCCTCTATCCTATCCTATCCTCTATCCTATCCTATCCTCTATCCTATCCTATCCACTATCCAATCCTATCCTCTATCCTCTATCCTCTATCCTATCCTATCCTCTATCCTATCCTATCCTCTATCCTATCCTATCCTCCATCCTATCCTATCCTCAATCCTATCCTTTCCTGTATCCTATCCAATCCTGTATCCTCTCCTGTCCTCTATCCTATCCTATCCTCTATTCGATCCTATCCTTTTATCTTATCCTATCCTATCCTCTATCCTATCCTATCCTCTATCCTATCCTATCTTCTATCCTATCCTATCCTCTATCCTATCAAATCCCCTATCCTATCCTCTGTCCTATTCTATCCTCTATCCTATCCTATCCTCTATCCTATCCTACCCTCTATCCTATCAAATCCCCTATCCTATCCTCTATCCTATCCTATCCTCTATCCTATCGTATCCTCTATCCTATCCCATCTTCTATCCTATCCTATCCTCTATCCTATCAAATCCCCAACCCTATCCTCTGTCCTATCCTATCCTCTATCCTATCCTATCCTCTATCGTATCCTATCCTCTATACTATCCTATCCTCTATCCTCTATCCTATCCTATCCTCTATCCTCTATCCTATCCTTTCCGCTATCCTATCCTATCGTCTATCCTATCCTCTATCCTATCCTATCCTCTATCCTATCCTATCCTCCATCCTATCCTATCCTCAATCCTATCCTTTCCTGTATCCTATCCAATCCTGTATCCTATCCTGTCCTCTATCCTATCCTATCCTCTATCCTATCCTATGCTCTATCCTATCCTATCGTCTATCCTATCCTCTATCCTATCCTATTCCTCTATCCTATCCTATCCTCTATCCTATCCTATCCTATATCCTATCCTATCCTCTATCCTATCCTATCCTCTATCCTATCCTATCCTCAATCCTATCCTTTCCTGTATCCTATCCAATCCTGTATCCTATCCTGTCCTCTATCCTATCCTATCCTCTATCCTATCCTATGCTCTATCCTATCCTATCGTCTATCCTATCCTCTATCCTATCCTATTCCTCTATCCTATCCTATCCTCTATCCTATCCTATCCTATATCCTATCCTATCCTCTATCTTATCCTATCCTCTATCCTATCCAATCCTCTATCCTATCCTATCGTCTATCCTATCCTCTATCCTATCCTATCCTCTATCCTATCCTATCCTCCATCCTATCCTATCCTCAATCCTATCCTTTCCTGTATCCTATCCAATCCTGTATCCTATCCTGTCCTCTATCCTATCCTATCCTCTATCCTATCCTATCCTCTATCCTATCCTATCCAGTATCCTATCCTATCCTCTGTCCTATCCTATCCTCTATCGTATCCTGTCCTCTATCCTATCCTATCATCTATCCTCTATCCTATCCTATTAAATCCCCTATCCTATCCTCTATCCTACCCTATCCTCTGTCATATCCTATCCTCTATCCTATCCTATCCTCTATCCTATCCTATCCTCTATCCTATCCTATCCTCTATCCTCTATCCTATCCTATCCTCTATCCTCTATCCTCTATCCTATCCTATCCTCTATCCTATCCTATCGTCTATCCTATCCTCTATCCTATCCTATTCCTCTATCCTATCCTATCCTCTATCCTATCCTATCCTATATCCTATCCTATCCTCTATCCTATCCTATCCTCTATCCTATCCTATCCTCTATCCTATCCTATCCACTATCCAATCCTATCCTCTATCCTCTATCCTCTATCCTATCCTATCCTCTATCCTACCCGATCCTCTATCCTATCCTATCCTCCATCCTATCCTATCCTCAATCCTATCCTTTCCTGTATCCTATCCAATCCTGTATCCTCTCCTGTCCTCTATCCTATCCTATCCTCTATTCGATCCTATCCTTTTATCTTATCCTATCCTATCCTCTATCCTATCCTATCCTCTATCCTATCCTATCTTCTATCCTATCCTATCCTCTATCCTATCAAATCCCCTATCCTATCCTCTGTCCTATTCTATCCTCTATCCTATCCTATCCTCTATCCTATCCTATCCTCTATCCTATCAAATCCCCTATCCTATCCTCTATCCTATCCTATCCTCTATCCTATCGTATCCTCTATCCTATCCCATCTTCTATCCTATCCTATCCTCTATCCTATCAAATCCCCAACCCTATCCTCTGTCCTATCCTATCCTCTATCCTATCCTATCCTCTATCGTATCCTATCCTCTATCCTATCCTATCCTCTATCCTCTATCCTATCCTATCCTCTATCCTCTATCCTATCCTATCCGCTATCCTATCCTATCGTCTATCCTATCCTCTATCCTATCCTATCCTCTATCCTATCCTATCCTCCATCCTATCCTATCCTCAATCCTATCCTTTCCTGTATCCTATCCAATCCTGTATCCTATCCTGTCCTCTATCCTATCCTATCCTCTATCCTATCCTCTATCCCATCCTATTCCTCTATCCTATCCTATCCTCTATCCTATCCTATCCTATATCCTATCCTATCCTCTATCCTATCCTATCCTCTATCCTATCCTATCCTCTATCCTATCCTATCCTCTATCCTATCCTATCCTCTATCCTATCAAATCCCCTACCCTATTCTCTGTCCAATCCTATCCTCTATCCTATCCAATCCTGTATCCTATCCTGTCCTCTATCCTATCCTATCCTCTATCCTATCCTATCCTCTATCCTATCCTATCCTCTATCCTATCCTATCTTCTATCCTATCCTATCCTCTATCCTATCAAAACCCCTATCCTATCCTCTATCCTCTATCCTATCCTATCATCTATCCTCTATCCTATCCAATCCTCTATCCTATCCTGTATCCTATCCTATCCTGTATCCTATCCTATCCTCTATCCTATCCTATCCTCCATCCTATCCTATCCTCAATCCTATCCTTTCCTGTATCCTATCGAATCCTGTATCCTATCCTGTCCTCTATCCTATCCTATCCTCTATCCTATCCTATCCTCTATCCTATCCTATCTTCTATCCTATCCTATCCTCTATCCTATCAAATCCCCTACCCTATTCTCTGTCCAATCCTATCCTCTATCCTATCCTATCATCTATCCTATCCTATCCTCTATCCTATCCTCTATCCTATCCTATCCTCTATCCTATCCTATCCTCTATCCTCTATCCTATCCTATCCTCTATCCTTTATCCTATCCTATCCTCTATCCTATCCTATCCTCCATCCTATCCTATGCTCTATCCTATCCTATCGTCTATCCTATCCTCTATCCCATCCTATTCCTCTATCCTATCCTATCCTCTATCCTATCCTATCCTATATCCTATCCTATCCTCTATCCTATCCTATCCTCTATCCTATCCTATCCTCTATCCTATCCTATCCTCTATCCTATCCTATCCTCTATCCTATCCTATCCTCTATCATATGCTATCCTCTGTCCTGTCCTATCCTCTATCCTATGCTATCCTCTATCCTATCCTCTATCCTATCCTATCCTCTATCATATCCTATCCTCTATCCTATCAAATCCCCTATCCTATCCTCTATCCTATCCTATCCTCTATCCTATCGTATCCTCTATCCTATCCCATCTTCTATCCTATCCTATCCTCTATCCTATCAAATCCCCAACCCTATCCTCTGTCCTATCCTATCCTCTATCCTATCCTATCCTCTATCGTATCCTATCCTCTATCCTATCCTATCCTCTATCCTCTATCCTATCCTATCCTCTAACCTCTATCCTATCCTATCCGCTATCCTATCCTATCGTCTATCCTACCCTCTATCCTATCCTATCCTCTATCCTATCCTATCCTATATCCTATCCTATCCTCTATCCTATCCTATCCTCTATCCTATCCTATCCTCTATCCTATCCTATCCACTATCCAATCCTATCCTCTATCCTCTATCCTCTATCCTATCCTATCCTCTATCCTATCCTATCCTCTATTCTATCCTATCTTCTATCCTATCCTATCCTCTATCCTATCCTATCCTCTATCCTATCCAATCCTCTATCCTATCCTATCGTCTATCCTATCCTCTATCCTATCCTATCCTCTATCCTATCCTATCCTCCATCCTATCCTATCCTCAATCCTATCCTTTCCTGTATCCTATCCAATCCTGTATCCTATCCTGTCCTCTATCCTATCCTATCCTCTATCCTATCCTATCCTCTATCCTATCCTATCCTGTATCCTATCCTATCCTCTGTCCTATCCTATCCTCTATCCTATCCTATCCTCTATCCTATCCTATCATCTATCCTCTATCCTATCCTATTAAATCCCCTATCCTATCCTCTATCCTACCCTATCCTCTGTCATATCCTATCCTCTATCCTATCCTATCCTCTAACCTATCCTATCCTCTATCCTCTATCCTATCCTATCCTCTATCCTCTATCCTATCCTATCCTCTATCCTATCCTATCGTCTATCCTATCCTCTATCCTATCCTATTCCTCTATCCTATCCTATCCTCTATCCTATCCTATCCTATATCCTATCCTATCCTCTATCCTATCCTATCCTCTATCCTATCCTATCCTCTATCCTATCCTATCCTCTATCCTATCCTATCCACTATCCAATCCTATCCTCTATCCTCTATCCTCTATCCTATCCTATCCTCTATCCTATCCTATCCTCTATCCTATCCTATCCTCCATCCTATCCTATCCTCAATCCTATCCTTTCCTGTATCCTATCCAATCCTGTATCCTCTCCTGTCCTCTATCCTATCCTATCCTCTATTCGATCCTATCCTTTTATCTTATCCTATCCTATCCTCTATCCTATCCTATCCTCTATCCTATCCTATCTTCTATCCTATCCTATCCTCTATCCTATCAAATCCCCTATCCTATCCTCTGTCCTATTCTATCCTCTATCCTATCCTATCCTCTATCCTATCCTATCCTCTATATTATCAAATCCCCTATCCTATCCTCCATCCTATCCTATGCTCTATCCTATCCTATCGTCTATCCTATCCTCTATCCCATCCTATTCCTCTATCCTATCCTATCCTCTATCCTATCCTATCCTATCGTCTATCCTATCCTCTATCCTATCCTATCCACTATCCAATCCTATCCTCTATCCTCTATCCTCTATCCTATCCTATCCTCTATCCTATCCTATCCTCTATCCTATCCTATCTTCTATCCTATCCTATCCTCTATCCTATCCTATCCTCTATCCTATCCAATCCTCTATCCTATCCTATCGTCTATCCTATCCTCTATCCTATCCTATCCTCTATCCTATCCTATCCTCCATTCTATCCTATCCTCAATCCTATCCTTTCCTGTATCCTATCCAATCCTGTATCCTATCCTGTCCTCTATCCTATCCTATCCTCTATCCTATCCTATCCTCTATCCTATCCTATCCAGTATCCTATCCTATCCTCTGTCCTATCCTATCCTCTATCCTATCCTATCCTCTATCCTATCCTATCCTCTATCCTATCCTATCCAGTATCCTATCCTATCCTCTATCCTATCCTATCCTCTATCCTATCCTATCCTCTATCCTATCCTATCCTCTATCCTATCAAATCCCCTACCCTATTCTCTGTCCAATCCTATCCTCTATCTTATCCAATCCTGTATCCTATCCTGTCCTCTATCCTATCCTATCCTCTATCCTATCCTATCCTCTATCCTATCCTATCCTCTATCCTATCCTATCTTCTATCCTATCCTATCCTCTATCCTATCCTATCATCTATCCTCTATCCTATCCAATCCTCTATCCTATCCTGTATCCTATCCTATCCTGTATCCTATCCTATCCTCTATCCTATCCTATCCTCCATCCTATCCTATCCTCAATCCTATCCTTTCCTGTATCCTATCGAATCCTGTATCCTATCCTGTCCTCTATCCTATCCTATCCTCTATCCTATCCTATCCTCTATCCTATCCTATCTTCTATCCTATCCTATCCTCTATCCTATCAAATCCCCTACCCTATTCTCTGTCCAATCCTATCCTCTATCCTATCCTATCATCTATCCTATCCTATCCTCTATCCTATCCTATCTTCTATCCTATCCTATCCTCTATCCTCTATCCTATCCTATCCTCTATCCTTTATCCTATCCTATCCTCTATCCTATCCTATCCTCCATCCTATCCTATGCTCTATCCTATCCTATCGTCTATCCTATCCTCTATCCCATCCTATTCCTCTATCCTATCCTATCCTCTATCCTATCCTATCCTATATCCTATCCTATCCTCTATCCTATCCTATCCTCTATCCTATCCTATCCTCTATCCTATCCTATCCTCTATCCTATCCTATCCTCTATCCTATCCTATCCTCTATCATATGCTATCCTCTGTCCTGTCCTATCCTCTATCCTATGCTATCCTCTATCCTATCCTCTATCCTATCCTATCCTCTATCATATCCTATCCTCTATCCTATCAAATCCCCTATCCTATCCTCTATCCTATCCTATCCTGTATCCTATCCAATCCTCTATCCTATCCTCTATCCTATCCTATCCTCCATCCTATCCTATCCTGTATCCTATCCTATCCTCTATCCTATCCTATCCTCTATCCTATCCTATCCTCTGTCCTATCCTATCCTCTATCCTATGCTATCCTCTATCCTATCCTCTATCCTATCCTATCGTCTATCCTATCCTCTATCCTATCCTATCCTCTATCCTATCCTATCCTCCATCCTATCCTATCCTCAATCCTATCCTTTCCTGTATCCTATCCAATCCTGTATCCTCTCCTGTCCTCTATCCTATCCTATCCTCTATTCGATCCTATCCTTTTATCTTATCCTATCCTATCCTCTATCCTATCCTATCCTCTATCCTATCCTATCTTCTATCCTATCCTATCCTCTATCCTATCAAATCCCCTATCCTATCCTCTGTCCTATTCTATCCTCTATCCTATCCTATCCTCTATCCTATCCTATCCTCTATCCTATCAAATCCCCTATCCTATCCTCTATCCTATCCTATCCTCTATCCTATCGTATCCTCTATCCTATCCCATCTTCTATCCTATCCTATCCTCTATCCTATCAAATCCCCAACCCTATCCTCTGTCCTATCCTATCCTCTATCCTATCCTATCCTCTATCGTATCCTATCCTCTATCCTATCCTATCCTCTATCCTCTATCCTATCCTATCCTCTAACCTCTATCCTATCCTATCCGCTATCCTATCCTATCGTCTATCCTATCCTCTATCCTATCCTATCCTCTATCCTATCCTATCCTATATCCTATCCTATCCTCTATCCTATCCTATCCTCTATCCTATCCTATCCTCTATCCTATCCTATCCACTATCCAATCCTATCCTCTATCCTCTATCCTCTATCCTATCCTATCCTCTATCCTATCCTATCCTCTATTCTATCCTATCTTCTATCCTATCCTATCCTCTATCCTATCCTATCCTCTATCCTATCCAATCCTCTATCCTATCCTATCGTCTATCCTATCCTCTATCCTATCCTATCCTCTATCCTATCCTATCCTCCATCCTATCCTATCCTCAATCCTATCCTTTCCTGTATCCTATCCAATCCTGTATCCTATCCTGTCCTCTATCCTATCCTATCCTCTATCCTATCCTATCCTCTATCCTATCCTATCCTGTATCCTATCCTATCCTCTGTCCTATCCTATCCTCTATCCTATCCTATCCTCTATCCTATCCTATCATCTATCCTCTATCCTATCCTATTAAATCCCCTATCCTATCCTCTATCCTACCCTATCCTCTGTCATATCCTATCCTCTATCCTATCCTATCCTCTAACCTATCCTATCCTCTATCCTCTATCCTATCCTATCCTCTATCCTCTATCCTATCCTATCCTCTATCCTATCCTATCGTCTATCCTATCCTCTATCCTATCCTATTCCTCTATCCTATCCTATCCTCTATCCTATCCTATCCTATATCCTATCCTATCCTCTATCCTATCCTATCCTCTATCCTATCCTATCCTCTATCCTATCCTATCCACTATCCAATCCTATCCTCTATCCTCTATCCTCTATCCTATCCTATCCTCTATCCTATCCTATCCTCTATCCTATCCTATCCTCCATCCTATCCTATCCTCAATCCTATCCTTTCCTGTATCCTATCCAATCCTGTATCCTATCCTGTCCTCTATCCTATCCTATCCTCTATTCGATCCTATCCTTTTATCTTATCCTATCCTATCCTCTATCCTATCCTATCCTCTATCCTATCCTATCTTCTATCCTATCCTATCCTCTATCCTATCAAATCCCCTATCCTATCCTCTGTCCTATTCTATCCTCTATCCTATCCTATCCTCTATCCTATCCTATCCTCTATCCTATCAAATCCCCTATCCTATCCTCTATCCTATCCTATCCTCTATCCTATCGTATCCTCTATCCTATCCCATCTTCTATCCTATCCTATCCTCTATCCTATCCTATCCACTATCCAATCCTATCCTCTATCCTCTATCCTCTATCCTATCCTATCCTCTATCCTATCCTATCCTCTATCCTATCCTATCTTCTATCCTATCCTATCCTCTATCCTATCCTATCCTCTATCCTATCCAATCCTCTATCCTATCCTATCGTCTATCCTATCCTCTATCCTATCCTATCCTCTATCCTATCCTATCCTCCATCCTATCCTATCCTCAATCCTATCCTTTCCTGTATCCTATCCAATCCTGTATCCTATCCTGTCCTCTATCCTATCCTATCCTCTATCCTATCCTATCCTCTATCCTATCCTATCCAGTATCCTATCCTATCCTCTGTCCTATCCTATCCTCTATCCTATCCTATCCTATCCTCTATCCTATCCTATCCTCTATCCTCTATCCTATCCTATCCTCTATCCTCTATCCTATCCTATCCGCTATCCTATCCTATCGTCTATCCTATCCTCTATCCTATCCTATCCACTATCCAATCCTATCCTCTATCCTCTATCCTCTATCCTATCCTATCCTCTATCCTATCCTATCCTCTATCCTATCCTATCCTCTATCCTATCCTATCCTCTATCCTATCCTATCCTCTATCCTTTCCTATCCTCTATCCTATCCTATCCTCTATCCTATCCTATCCTCTATCCTATCCTATCCTCTATCCTATCCTATCCTCTATCCTATCCTATCCTCTATCCTATCCTATCCTCTATCCTATCCTATCCTCTATCCTATCCTCTATCCTATCCTATCCTCTATCCTATCCTATCCTCTATCCTATCCTATCCTCTATCCTATCCTATCCTCTATCCTATCCTATCCTCTATCCTATCCTATCCTCTATCCTATCCTATCCTCTATCCTATCCTATCCTCTATCCTATCCTCTATCCTATCCTATCCTCTATCCTATCCTATCCTCTATCCTATCCTATCCTCTATCCTATCCTATCCTCTATCCTATCCTATCCTCTATCCTATCCTATCCTGTATCCTATCCAATACTCTATCCTATCCTGTATCCTATCCTATCCTCTATCCTATCCTATCCTCCATCCTATCCTATCCTGTATCCTATCCTATCCTCTATCCTATCCTATCCTCTATCCTATCCTATCCTCTGTCCTATCCTATCCTCTATCCTATCCTATCCTCTATCCTATCCTATCCTCTATCCTATCCTATCTTTTATCCTACCTTATCATCTATCCTATCCTATCCTCTATCCTATCCTATCCTCCATCCTATCCTATCCTCAATCCTATCCTTTCCTGTATCCTATCCAATCCTGTATCCTATCCTGTCCTCTATCCTATCCTATCCTCTATCCTATCCTATGCTCTATCCTATCCTATCGTCTATCCTATCCTCTATCCTATCCTATTCCTCTATCCTATCCTATCCTCTATCCTATCCTCTATCCTATCCTATCCTCTATCCTATCCTATCCTCCATCCTATCCTATACTCAATCCTATCCTTTCCTTTATCCTATCCAATCCTGTATCCTATCCTGTCCTCTATCCTATCCTATCCTCTATCCTATCCTATCCTCTATCCTATCCTATCCTGTATCCTATCCTATCCTCTATCCTATCCTATCCTCTATCCTATCCTATCGTCTATCCTATCCTCTATCCTATCCTATTCCTCTATCCTATCCTATCCTCTATCCTATCCAATGCTCTATCCTATCCTATAGTCTATCCTATCCTCTATCCTATACTATTCCTCTATCCTATCCTATCCTCTATCCTATCCTCTATCCTATCCTATCCTCTATCCTATCCTATCCTCCATCCTATCCTATACTCAATCCTATCCTTTCCTGTATCCTATCCAATCCTGTATCCTATCCTGTCCTCTATCCTATCCTATCCTCTATCCTATCCTATAGTCTATCCTATCCTATCCTGTATCCTATCCTATCCTCTATCCTATCCTATCCTCTATCCTATCCTATCCTCTATCCTATCCTATCTTTTATCCTACCTTATCATCTATCCTATCAAATCCCCTATCCTATCCTCTATCCTATCCTATCCTCTATCCTATCCTATCCTCCATCCTATCCTATTCTTTCCTGTAACCTATCCAATCTTTTATCCTATCCTGTCCTCTATCCTATCCTATCCTCTATCCTATCCTATCCTCTATCCTATCCTATCTTCTATCCTATCCTATCCTCTATCCTATCAAATCACCTACCCTATTCTCTGTCCTATCCTATCCTCTATCCTATCCTATCCTGTATCCTATCCTATCCTCTATCCTATCCTATCCTCTATCCTATCCTATCCTCTATCCTATCCTATCCTCTATCCTATCCTCTATCCTATCCTATCCTCTATCCTATCCTATCCTCTATCCTATCCTATCCTCTATCCTCTATCCTATCCTTTCCTCTATCCTCTATCCTATCCTATCCTATCATCTATCCTATCCTCTATCCTATCCTATCCTATCGTCTATCCTATCCTCTATCCTATCCTATCCTCTATCCTATCCTATCCTCCATCCTATCCTATCCTCAATCCTATCGTTTCCTGTATCCTATCCAATCCTGTATCCTATCCTGTCCTCTATCCTATTCTATCCTCTATCCTATCCTATGCTCTATCCTATCCTATCGTCTATCCTATCCTCTATCCTATCCTATTCCTCTATCCTATCCTATCCTCTATCCTATCCTATCCTATATCCTATCCTATCCTCTATCCTATCCTATCCTCTATCCTATCCTATCCTCTATCCTATCCTATCCTCTATCCTATCCTATCCTCTATCCTATCCTATCCTCTATCCTATCCTATCCTCTATCCTATCCTATCCTCTATCCTATCCTATCCTCTATCCAATCCTATCCTCTATCCTATCCTATCCTCTATCCTATCCTATCCTCTATCCTATCCTATCCTCTATCCTATCCTATCCTCTATCCTATCCTATCCTCTATCCTATCCTATCCTCTATCCTATCCTATCCTCTATCCTATCCTATCCTCTATCCTATCCTATCCTCTATCCTTTCCTATCCTCTATCCTATCCTATCCTCTATCCTATATTATCCTCTATCCTATCCTATCCTCTATCCTATCCTATCCTCTATCCTATCCTATCCTCTATCCTATCCTATCCTCTATCCTATCCTATCCTCTATCCTATCCTATCCTCTATCCTATCCTATCCTCTATCCTATCCTATCCTCTATCCTATCCTATCCTCTATCCTATCCTATCCTCTATCCTATCAAATCCCCTATCCTATCCTCTATCCTATCCTATCCTGTATCCTATCCAATACTTTATCCTATCCTGTATCCTATCCTATCCTCTATCCTACCCTATCCTCCATCCTATCCTATCCTGTATCCTATCCTATCCTCTATCCTATACTATCCTCTATCCTATCCTATCCTCTATCCTATCAAATCCCCTATCCTATCCTCTGTCCTATTCTATCCTCTATCCTATCCTATCCTCTATCCTATCCTATCCTCTATCCTATCAAATCCCCTATCCTATCCTCTATCCTATCCTATCCTCTATCCTATCGTATCCTCTATCCTATCCCATCTTCTATCCTATCCTATCCTCTATCCTATCAAATCCCCAACCCTATCCTCTGTCCTATCCTATCCTCTATCCTATCCTATCCTCTATCCTCTATCCTATCCTATCCTCTATCCTCTATCCTATCCTATCCGCTATCCTATCCTATCGTCTATCCTATCCTCTATCCTATCCTATCCTCTATCCTATCCTATCCTCCATCCTATCCTATCCTCAATCCTATCCTTTCCTGTATCCTATCCAGTCCTGTATCCTATCCTGTCCTCTATCCTATCCTATCCTCTATCCTATCCTATGCTCTATCCTATCCTATCGTCTATCCTATCCTCTATCCTATCCTATTCCTCTATCCTATCCTATCCTCTATCCTATCCTATCCTCCATCCTATCCTATCCTCAATCCTATCCTTTCCTGTATCCTATCCAATCCTGTATCCTATCCTGTCCTCTATCCTATCCTATCCTCTATCCTATCCTATCCTCTATCCTATCCTATCCTGTATCCTATCCTATCCTCTGTCCTATCCTATCCTCTATCCTATCCTATCCTCTATCCTATCCTATCATCTATCCTCTATCCTATCCTATTAAATCCCCTATCCTATCCTCTATCCTACCCTATCCTCTGTCATATCCTATCCTCTATCCTATCCTATCCTCTATCCTATCCTATCCTCTATCCTATCCTATCCTCTACCCTCTATCCTATCCTATCCTCTATCCGCTATCCTATCCTATCCTCTATCCTATCCTATCGTCTATCCTATCCTCTATCCTATCCTATCCTCTATCCTATCCTATCCTCCATCCTATCCTATCCTCAATCCTATCCTTTCCTGTATCCTATCCAATCCTGTATCCTATCCTGTCCTCTATCCTATCCTATCCTCTATCCTATCCTATGCTCTATCCTATCCTATCGTCTATCCTATCCTCTATCCTATCCTATTCCTCTATCCTATCCTATCCTCTATCCTATCCTATCCTATATCCTATCCTATCCTCTATCCTATCCTATCCTCTATCCTATCCTATCCTCTATCCTATCCTATCCACTATCCAATCCTATCCTCTATCCTCTATCCTCTATCCTATCCTATCCTCTATCCTATCCTATCCTCTATCCTATCCTATCCACTATCCTATCCAATCCTCTATCCTATCCTATCGTCTATCCTATCCTCTATCCTATCCTATCCTCTATCCTATCCTATCCTCCATCCTATCCTATCCTCAATCCTATCCTTTCCTGTATCCTATCCAATCCTGTATCCTATCCTGTCCTCTATCCTATCCTATCCTCTATCCTATCCTATCCTCTATCCTATCCTATCCTGTATCCTATCCTATCCTCTGTCCTATCCTATCCTCTATCCTATCCTATCCTCTATCCTATCCTATCCTCTATCCTATCCTATCATCTATCCTCTATCCTATCCTATTAAATCCCCTATCCTATCCTCTATCCTACCCTATCCTCTGTCATATCCTATCCTCTATCCTATCCTATCCTCCATCCTATCCTATCCTCAATCCTATCCTTTCCTGTATCCTATCCAATCCTGTATCCTATCCTGTCCTCTATCCTATCCTATCCTCTATCCTATCCTATGCTCTATCCTATCCTATCGTCTATCCTATCCTCTATCCTATCCTATTCCTCTATCCTATCCTATCCTCTATCCTATCCTATGCTCTATCCTATCCTATAGTCTATCCTATCCTCTATCCTATACTATTCCTCTATCCTATCCTATCCTCTATCCTATCCTCTATCCTATCCTATCCTCTATCCTATCCTGTCCTCCATCCTATCCTATACTCAATCCTATCCTTTCCTGTATCCTATCCAATCCTGTATCCTATCCTGTCCTCTATCCTATCCAATCCTGTATCCTATCCTGTCCTCTATCCTATCCTATCCTCTATCCTATCCTATCCTCTATCCTATCCTATCCTCTATCCTATCCTATCCTCTATCCTATCCTATCCTCTATCCTATCCTATCCTCTATCCTATCCTATCCTCTATCCTATCCTATCCTCTATCCTATCCTATCCTCTATCCTATCCTATCCTCTATCCTATCCTATCCTCTATCCTATCCTATCCTCTATCCTATCCTATCCTCTATCCTATCCTATCCTCTATCCTATCCTATCCTCTATCCTATCCTATCCTCTATCCTATCCTATCCTCTATCCTATCAAATCCCCTATCCTATCCTCTGTCCTATTCTATCCTCTATCCTATCCTATCCTCTATCCTATCCTATCCTCTATCCTATCCTATCCTCTATCCTATCAAATCCCCTATCCTATCCTCTGTCCTATTCTATCCTCTATCCTATCCTATCCTCTATCCTATCCTATCCTCTATCCTATCAAATCCCCAACCCTATCCTCTGTCCTATCCTATCCTCTATCCTATCCTATCCTCTATCCTCTATCCTATCCTATCCTCTATCCTCTATTATATCCTATCCGCTATCCTATCCTATCGTCTATCCTATCCTCTATCCTATCCTATCCTCTATCCTATCCTATCCTCCATCCTATCCTATCCTCAATCCTATCCTTTCCTGTATCCTATCCAATCCTGTATCCTATCCTGTCCTCTATCCTATCCTATCCTCTATCCTATCCTATGCTCTATCCTATCCTATCGTCTATCCTATCCTCTATCCTATCCTATTCCTCTATCCTATCCTATCCTCTATCCTATCCTATCCTATATCCTATCCTATCCTCTATCCTATCCTATCCTCTATCCTATCCTATCCTCTATCCTATCCTATCCACTATCCAATCCTATCCTCTATCCTCTATCCTCTATCGTATCCTATCCTCTATCCTATCCTATCCTCTATCCTATCCTATCCTCAATCCTATCCTTTCCTGTATCCTATCCTATCCTGTATCCTATCCTATCCTCTATCCTATCCTATCCTCTATCCTATCCTATCTTCTATCCTATCCTATCCTCTATCCTATCCTATCGTCTATCCTATCGTCTATCCTATCCTATCCTCTATCCTATCCTATCCTCCATCCTATAATATCCTCAATCCTATCCTTTCCTGTATCCTATCCAATCCTGTATCCTATCCTGTCCTCTATCCTATCCTATCCTCTATCCTATCCTATGCTTTATCCTATCCTATCGTCTATCCTATCCTCTATCCTATCCTATTCCTCTATCCTATCCTATCCTCTATCCTATCCTATCCTATATCCTATCCTATCCTCTGTCCTATCCTATCCTCTACAATATCCTATCCTCTATCCTATCCTATCCTCTATTCTATCCTATCCTCTATCCTATCCTATCCTCCATCCTATCCTATCCTCAATCCTATCCTTTCCTGCATCCTATCCAATCCTGTATCCTATCCTGTCCTCTATCCTATCCTATCCTCTATCCTATCCTATCCTCTATCCTATCCTATCCTCTATCCTATCCTATCCTCTATCCTATCAAATCCCCTATCCTATCCTCTATCCTATCCTATCCTGTATCCTATCAAATCCTCTATCCTATCCTCTATCCTATTATATCCTCTATCCTATCCTATCCTCCATCCTATCCTATCCTGTATCCTATCCTATCCTCTATCCTATCCTATCCTCTATCCTATCCTATCCTCTGTCCTATCCTATCCTCTATCCTATCCTATCCTCTATCCTATCCTCTATCCTATCCTATCGTCTATCCTATCCTCTATCCTATCCTATCCTATATCCTATCCTATCCTCTATCATATCCTATCCTCTATCCTATCCTATCCTCTATCCTATCCTATCCTCTATCCTATCCTATCCTCTATCCTATCCTATCCTGTATCCTATCCAATCCTCTATCCTATTATCTATCCTATCCTATCCTCTATCCTATCCTATCCTCCATCCTATCCTGTATCCTATCCTATCCTCTATCCTATCCTATCCTCTATCCTATCCTATCCTCTGTCCTATCCTATCCACTATCCTATCCTATCCTCTATCCTATCCTCTATCCTATCCTATCGTCTATCCTATCCTCTATCCTATCCTATCCTCTATCCTATCCTATCCTCAATCCTATCCTTTCCTGTATCCTATCCAATCCTGTATCCTATCCTGTCCTCTATCCTATCCTATCCTCTATCCTATCCTATCCTCTATCCTATCCTATCCTGTATCCTATCCTATCCTCTGTCCTATCCTATCCTCTATCCTATCCTATCCTCTATCCTATCCTATCATCTATCCTCTATCCTATCCTATTAAATCCCCTATCCTATCCTCTATCCTACCCTATCCTCTGTCATATCCTATCCTCTATCCTATCCTATCCTCTATCCTATCCTATCCTCTATCCTATCCTATCCTCTATCCTCTATCCTATCCTATCCTCTATCCTCTATCCTATCCTATCCTCTATCCTATCCTATCCTCTATCCTATCCTATCCTCCATCCTATCCTATCCTCAATCCTATCCTTTCCTGTATCCTATCCAATCCTGTATCCTATCCTGTCCTCTATCCTATCCTATCCTCTATCCTATCCTATGCTCTATCCTATCCTATCGTCTATCCTATCCTCTATCCTATCCTATTCCTCAATCCTATCCTATCCTCTATCCTATCCTATGCTCTATCCTATCCTATAGTCTATCCTATCCTCTATCCTATACTATTCCTCTATCCTATCCTATCCTCTATCCTATCCTCTATCCTATCCTATCCTCTATCCTATCCTATCCTCCATCCTATCCTATACTCAATCCTATCCTTTCCTGTATCCTATCCAATCCTGTATCCTATCCTGTCCTCTATCCTATCCTATCCTCTATCCTATCCTATCCTCTATCCTATCCTATCCTCTGTCCTATCCTATCCTCTATCCTATCCTATCCTCTATCCTATCCTCTATCCTATCCTATCGTCTATCCTATCCTCTATCCTATCCTATCCTATATCCTATCCTATCCTCTATCCTATCCTATCCTCTATCCTATCCTATCCTCTATCCTATCCTATCCTCTATCCTATCCTATCCTCTATCCTATCCTATCCTCCATCCTATCCTATACTCAATCCTATCCTTTCCTGTATCCTATCCAATCCTGTATCCTATCCTGTCCTCTATCCTATCCTATCCTCTATCCTATCCTATCCTCTATCCTATCCTATCCTCTGTCCTATCCTATCCTCTATCCTATCCTATCCTCTATCCTATCCTCTATCCTATCCTATCGTCTATCCTATCCTCTATCCTATCCTATCCTATATCCTATCCTATCCTCTATCCTATCCTATCCTCTATCCTATCCTATCCTCTATCCTATCCTATCCTCTATCCTATCCTATCCTCTATCCTATCCTATCCTCTATCCTATCCTATCCTGTATCCTATCCAATCCTCTATCCTATTATCTATCCTATCCTATCCTCTATCTTATCCTATCCTCCATCCTATCCTGTATCCTATCCTATCCTCTATCCTATCCTATCCTCTATCCTATCCTATCCTCTGTCCTATCCTATCCTCTATCCTATCCTATCCTCTATCCTATCCTCTATCCTATCCTATCGTCTATCCTATCCTCTATCCTATCCTATCCTCTATCCTATCCTATCCTCAATCCTATCCTTTCCTGTATCCTATCCAATCCTGTATCCTATCCTGTCCTCTATCCTATCCTATCCTCTATCCTATCCTATCCTCTATCCTATCCTATCCTCTATCCTATCCTATCCTCTGTCCTATCCTATCCTCTATCCTATCCTATCCTCTATCCTATCCTCTATCCTATCCTATCGTCTATCCTATCCTCTATCCTATCCTATCCTATATCCTATCCTATCCTCTATCCTATCCTATCCTCTATCCTATCCTATCCTCTATCCTATCCTATCCTCTATCCTATCCTATCCTCTATCCTATCCTATCCTCTATCCTATCCTATCCTGTATCCTATCCAATCCTCTATCCTATTATCTATCCTATCCTATCCTCTATCTTATCCTATCCTCCATCCTATCCTGTATCCTATCCTATCCTCTATCCTATCCTATCCTCTATCCTATCCTATCCTCTGTCCTATCCTATCCTCTATCCTATCCTATCCTCTATCCTATCCTCTATCCTATCCTATCGTCTATCCTATCCTCTATCCTATCCTATCCTCTATCCTATCCTATCCTCAATCCTATCCTATCCTCTGTCCTATCCTATCCTCTATCCTATCCTATCCTCTATCCTATCCTATCATCTATCCTCTATCCTGTCCTATTAAATCCCCTATCCTATCCTCTATCCTACCCTATCCTCTGTCATATCCTATCCTCTATCCTATCCTATCCTCTATCCTATCCTATCCTCTATCCTATCCTATCCTCTATCCTCTATCCTCTATCCTATCCTATCCTCTATCCTCTATCCTATCCTATCCTCTATCCTATCCTATCGTCTATCCTATCCTCTATCCTATCCTATCCTCTATCCTATCCTATCCTCCATCCTATCCTATCCTCAATCCTATCCTATCTTCTATCCTATCCTATCCTCTATCCTATCAAATCCCCTACCCTATTCTCTGTCCAATCCTATCCTCTATCCTATCCTATCATCTATCCTATCCTATCCTCTATCCTATCCTATCCTCTATCCTATCCTATCGTCTATCCTATCCTCTATCCTATCCTATCCTCTATCCTATAATATCCTCAATCCTATCCTTTCCTGTATCCTATCCAATCCTGTATCCTATCCTGTCCTCTATCCTATCCTATCCTCTATCCTATCCTATGCTTTATCCTATCCTATCGTCTATCCTATCCTCTATCCTATCCTATTCCTCTATCCTATCCTATCCTCTATCCTATCCTATCCTATATCCTATCCTATCCTCTGTCCTATCCTATCCTCTACAATATCCTATCCTCTATCCTATCCTATCCTCTATTCTATCCTATCCTCTATCCTATCCTATCCTCCATCCTATCCTATCCTCAATCCTATCCTTTCCTGCATCCTATCCAATCCTGTATCCTATCCTGTCCTCTATCCTATCCTATCCTCTATCCTATCCTATCCTCTATCCTATCCTATCCTCTATCCTATCCTATCCTCTATCCTATCAAATCCCCTATCCTATCCTCTATCCTATCCTATCCTGTATCCTATCCAATCCTCTATCCTATCCTCTATCCTATTATATCCTCTATCCTATCCTATCCTCCATCCTATCCTATCCTGTATCCTATCCTATCCTCTATCCTATCCTATCCTCTATCCTATCCTATCCTCTGTCCTATCCTATCCTCTATCCTATCCTATCCTCTATCCTATCCTCTATCCTATCCTATCGTCTATCCTATCCTCTATCCTATCCTATCCTATATCCTATCCTATCCTCTATCCTATCCTATCCTCTATCCTATCCTATCCTCTATCCTATCCTATCCTCTATCCTATCCTATCCTCTATCCTATCCTATCCTGTATCCTATCCAATCCTCTATCCTATTATCTATCCTATCCTATCCTCTATCCTATCCTATCCTCCATCCTATCCTGTATCCTATCCTATCCTCTATCCTATCCTATCCTCTATCCTATCCTATCCTCTGTCCTATCCTATCCACTATCCTATCCTATCCTCTATCCTATCCTCTATCCTATCCTATCGTCTATCCTATCCTCTATCCTATCCTATCCTCTATCCTATCCTATCCTCAATCCTATCCTTTCCTGTATCCTATCCAATCCTGTATCCTATCCTGTCCTCTATCCTATCCTATCCTCTATCCTATCCTATCCTCTATCCTATCCTATCCTGTATCCTATCCTATCCTCTGTCCTATCCTATCCTCTATCCTATCCTATCCTCTATCCTATCCTATCATCTATCCTCTATCCTATCCTATTAAATCCCCTATCCTATCCTCTATCCTACCCTATCCTCTGTCATATCCTATCCTCTATCCTATCCTATCCTCTATCCTATCCTATCCTCTATCCTATCCTATCCTCTATCCTCTATCCTATCCTATCCTCTATCCTCTATCCTATCCTATCCTCTATCCTATCCTATCCTCTATCCTATCCTATCCTCCATCCTATCCTATCCTCAATCCTATCCTTTCCTGTATCCTATCCAATCCTGTATCCTATCCTGTCCTCTATCCTATCCTATCCTCTATCCTATCCTATGCTCTATCCTATCCTATCGTCTATCCTATCCTCTATCCTATCCTATTCCTCTATCCTATCCTATCCTCTATCCTATCCTATGCTCTATCCTATCCTATAGTCTATCCTATCCTCTATCCTATACTATTCCTCTATCCTATCCTATCCTCTATCCTATCCTCTATCCTATCCTATCCTCTATCCTATCCTATCCTCCATCCTATCCTATACTCAATCCTATCCTTTCCTGTATCCTATCCAATCCTGTATCCTATCCTGTCCTCTATCCTATCCTATCCTCTATCCTATCCTATCCTCTATCCTATCCTATCCTCTGTCCTATCCTATCCTCTATCCTATCCTATCCTCTATCCTATCCTCTATCCTATCCTATCGTCTATCCTATCCTCTATCCTATCCTATCCTATATCCTATCCTATCCTCTATCCTATCCTATCCTCTATCCTATCCTATCCTCTATCCTATCCTATCCTCTATCCTATCCTATCCTCTATCCTATCCTATCCTGTATCCTATCCAATCCTCTATCCTATTATCTATCCTATCCTATCCTCTATCTTATCCTATCCTCCATCCTATCCTGTATCCTATCCTATCCTCTATCCTATCCTATCCTCTATCCTATCCTATCCTCTGTCCTATCCTATCCTCTATCCTATCCTATCCTCTATCCTATCCTATCCTCTATCCTATCCTCTATCCTATCCTATCGTCTATCCTATCCTCTATCCTATCCTATCCTCTATCCTATCCTATCCTCAATCCTATCCTTTCCTGTATCCTATCCAATCCTGTATCCTATCCTGTCCTCTATCCTATCCTATCCTCTATCCTATCCTATCCTCTATCCTATCCTATCCTGTATCCTATCCTATCCTCTGTCCTATCCTATCCTCTATCCTATCCTATCCTCTATCCTATCCTATCATCTATCCTCTATCCTGTCCTATTAAATCCCCTATCCTATCCTCTATCCTACCCTATCCTCTATCCTATCCTATCCTCTATCCTATCCTATCCTCTATCCTATCCTATCCTCTATCCTATCCTATCCTCTATCCTCTATCCTCTATCCTATCCTATCCTCTATCCTCTATCCTATCCTATCCTCTATCCTATCCTATCGTCTATCCTATCCTCTATCCTATCCTATCCTCTATCCTATCCTATCCTCCATCCTATCCTATCCTCAATCCTATCCTTTCCTGTATCCTATCCAATCCTGTATCCTATCCTGTCCTCTATCCTATCCTATCCTCTATCCTATCCTATGCTCTATCCTATCCTATCGTCTATCCTATCCTCTATCCTATCCTATTCCTCTATCCTATCCTATCCTCTATCCTATCCTATGCTCTATCCTATCCTATAGTCTATCCTATCCTCTATCCTATACTATTCCTCTATCCTATCCTATCCTCTATCCTATCCTCTATCCTATCCTATCCTCTATCCTATCCTATCCTCCATCCTATCCTATACTCAATCCTATCCTTTCCTGTATCCTATCCAATCCTGTATCCTATCCTGTCCTCTATCCTATCCTATCCTCTATCCTAACCTATCCTCTATCCTATCCTATCCTGTATCCTATCCTATCCTCTATCCTATCCTATCCTCTATCCTATCCTATCGTCTATCCTATCCTCTATCCTATCCTATTCCTCTATCCTATCCTATCCTCTATCCTATCCTATGCTCTATCCTATCCTATAGTCTATCCTATCCTCTATCCTATACTATTCCTCTATCCTATCCTATCCTCTATCCTATAATCTATCCTATCCTATCCTCTATCCTATCCTATCCTCCATCCTATCCTATACTCAATCCTATCCTTTCCTGTATCCTATCCAATCCTGTATCCTATCCTGTCCTCTATCCTATCCTATCCTCTATCCTATCCTATCCTCTATCCTATCCTATCCTGTATCCTATCCTATCCTCTATCCTATCCTATCCTCTATCCTATCCTATCCTCTATCCTATCCTATCTTTTATCCTACCTTATCATCTATCCTATCAAATCCCCTATCCTATCCTCTATCCTATCCTATCCTCTATCCTATCCTATCCTCCATCCTATCCTATCCTCAATCCTATTCTTTCCTGTAACCTATCCAATCTTTTATCCTATCCGGTCCTCTATCCTATCCTATCCTCTATCCTATCCTATCCTCTATCCTATCCTATCTTCTATCCTATCCTATCCTCTATCCTATCAAATCACCTACCCTATTCTCTGTCCTATCCTATCCTCTATCCTATCCTATCCTCTATCCTATCCTATCCTCTATCCTATCCTATCCTCTATCCTATCCTATCCTCTATCCTATCCTATCCTCTATCCTATCCTATCCTCTATCCTCTATCCTATCCTTTCCTCTATCCTCTATCCTATCCTATCCTATCGTCTATCCTATCCTCTATCCTATCCTATCCTATCGTCTATCCTATCCTCTATCCTATCCTATCCTCTATCCTATCCTATCCTCCATCCTATCCTATCCTCAATCCTATCGTTTCCTGTATCCTATCCAATCCTGTATCCTATCCTGTCCTCTATCCTATCCTATCCTCTATCCTATCCTATGCTCTATCCTATCCTATCGTCTATCCTATCCTCTATCCTATCCTATTCCTCTATCCTATCCTATCCTCTATCCTATCCTATCCTATATCCTATCCTATCCTCTATCCTATCCTATCCTCTATCCTATCCTATCCTCTATCCTATCCTATCCTCTATCCTATCCTATCCTCTATCCTATCCTATCCTCTATCCTATCCTATCCTCTATCCTATCCTATCCTCTATCCTATCCTATCCTCTATCCAATCCTATCCTCTATCCTATCCTATCCTCTATCCTATCCTATCCTCTATCCTATCCTATCCTCTATCCTATCCTATCCTCTATCCTATCCTATCCTCTATCCTATCCTATCCTCTATCCTATCCTATCCTCTATCCTATCCTATCCTCTATCCTTTCCTATCCTCTATCCTATCCTATCCTCTATCCTATCCTATCCTCTATCCTATCCTATCCTCTATCCTATCCTATCCTCTATCCTATCCTATCCTCTATCCTATCCTATCTTCTATCCTATCCTATCCTCTATCCTATCAAATCACCTACCCTATTCTCTGTCCTATCCTATCCTCTATCCTATCCTATCCTCTATCCTATCCTATCCTCTATCCTATCCTATCCTCTATCCTATCCTGTCCTCTATCCTATCCTATCCTCTATCCTATCCTATCCTCTATCCTCTATCCTATCCTTTCCTCTATCCTCTATCCTATCCTATCCTATCGTCTATCCTATCCTCTATCCTATCCTATCCTATCGTCTATCCTATCCTCTATCCTATCCTATCCTCCATCCTATCCTATCCTCAATCCTATCGTTTCCTGTATCCTATCCTGTCCTCTATCCTATCCTATCCTCTATCCTATCCTATGCTCTATCCTATCCTATCGTCTATCCTATCCTCTATCCTATCCTATTCCTCTATCCTATCCTATCCTCTATCCTATCCTATCCTATATCCTATCCTATCCTCTATCCTATCCTATCCTCTATCCTATCCTATCCTCTATCCTATGCTATCCTCTATCCTATCCTATCCTCTATCCAATCCTATCCTCTATCCTATCCTATCCTCTATCCTATCCTATCCTCTATCCTATGCTATCCTCTATCCTATCCTATCCTCTATCCTATCCTATCCTCTATCCTATCCTATCCTCTATCCTCTATCCTATCCTATCCTCTATCCTATCCTATCCTCTATCCTATCCTATCCTCCATCCTATCCTATCCTGTATCCTATCCTATCCTCTATCCTATCCTATCCTCTATCCTATCCTATCCTCTATCCTATCCTATCCTCTATCCTATCCTATCCTCTATCCTATCCTATCCTCCATCCTATCCTATACTCAATCCTATCCTTTCCTGTATCCTATCCAATCCTGTATCCTATCCTGTCCTCTATCCTATCCTATCCTCTATCCTATCCTATCCTCTATCCTATCCTATCCTGTATCCTATCCTATCCTCTATCCTATCCTATCCTCTATCCTATCCTATCCTCTATCCTATCCTATCTTTTATCCTACCTTATCATCTATCCTATCAAATCCCCTATCCTATCCTCTATCCTATCCTATCCTCTATCCTATCCTATCCTCCATCCTATCCTATCCTCAATCCTATTCTTTCCTGTAACCTATCCAATCTTTTATCCTATCCTGTCCTCTATCCTATCCTATCCTCTATCCTATCCTATCCTCTATCCTATCCTATCTTCTATCCTATCCTATCCTCTATCCTATCAAATCACCTACCCTATTCTCTGTCCTATCCTATCCTCTATCCTATCCTATCCTCTATCCTATCCTATCCTCTATCCTATCCTATCCTCTATCCTATCCTATCCTCTATCCTATCCTCTCCTCTATCCTATCCTATCCTCTATCCTCTATCCTATCCTTTCCTCTATCCTCTATCCTATCCTATCCTATCGTCTATCCTATCCTCTATCCTATCCTATCCTATCGTCTATCCTATCCTCTATCCTATCCTATCCTCTATCCTATCCTATCCTCCATCCTATCCTATCCTCAATCCTATCGTTTCCTGTATCCTATCCAATCCTGTATCCTATCCTGTCCTCTATCCTATCCTATCCTCTATCCTATCCTATGCTCTATCCTATCCTATCGTCTATCCTATCCTCTATCCTATCCTATTCCTCTATCCTATCCTATCCTCTATCCTATCCTATCCTATATCCTATCCTATCCTCTATCCTATCCTATCCTCTATCCTATCCTATCCTCTATCCTATCCTATCCTCTATCCTATCCTATCCTCTATCCTATCCTATCCTCTATCCTATCCTATCCTCTATCCTATCCTATCCTATCCTCTATCCTATCCTATCCTCTATCCTATCAAATCACCTACCCTATTCTCTGTCCTATCCTATCCTCTATCCTATCCTATCCTCTATCCTATCCTATCCTCTATCCTATCCTATCCTCTATCCTATCCTGTCCTCTATCCTATCCTATCCTCTATCCTATCCTATCCTATCGTCTATCCTATCCTCTATCCTATCCTATCCTATCGTCTATCCTATCCTCTATCCTATCCTATCCTCCATCCTATCCTATCCTCAATCCTATCGTTTCCTGTATCCTATCCAATCCTGTATCCTATCCTGTCCTCTATCCTATCCTATCCTCTATCCTATCCTATGCTCTATCCTATCCTATCGTCTATCCTATCCTCTATCCTATCCTATTCCTCTATCCTATCCTATCCTCTATCCTATCCCATCCTATATCCTATCCTATCCTCTATCCTATCCTATCCTCTATCCTATCCTATCCTCTATCCTATCCTATCCTCTATCCTATCCTATCCTCTATCCTATCCTATCCTCTATCCTATCCTATCCTCTATCCTATCCTATCCTCTATCCTATCCTATCCTCTATCCTATCCTATCCTCTATCCTATCCTATCCTCTATCCTATCCTATCCTCTATCCAATCCTATCCTCTATCCTATCCTATCCTCTATCCTATCCTATCCTCTATCCTATGCTATCCTCTATCCTATCCTATCCTCTATCCTATCCTATCCTCTATCCTATCCTATCCTCTATCCTATCCTATCCTCTATCCTATCCTATCCTCTATCCTTTCCTATCCTCTATCCTATCCTATCCTCTATCCTATCCTATCCTCTATCCTATCCTATCCTCTATCCTATCCTATCCTCCATCCTATCCTATCCTGTATCCTATCCTATCCTCTATCCTATCCTATCCTCTATCCTATCCTATCCTCTATCCTATCCTATCCTCTGTCCTATCCTATCCTCTATCCTATCCTATCCTCTATCCTATCCTCTATCCTATCCTCTATCCTATCCTATCGTCTATCCTATCCTCTATCCTATCCTATCCTCTATCCTATCCTATCCTCCATCCTATCCTATCCTCAATCCTATCCTTTCCTGTATCCTATCCAATCCTGTATCCTCTCCTGTCCTCTATCCTATAGTATCCTCTTTTCGATCCTATCCTTTTATCCTATCCTATCCTATCCTCTATCCTATCCTATCCTCTATCCTATCCTATCTTCTATCCTATCCTATCCTCTATCCTATCAAATCCCCTATACTATCCTCTGTCCTATCCTATCCTCTATCCTATCCTATCCTCTATCCTATCCTATCCTCTATCCTATCCAATCCTCTATCCTATCCTATCCTCTATCCTATCCTATCCTCTATCCTATCCTGTCCTCTATCCTATCCTATCCTCTATCCTATCCTATGCTTTATCCTATCCTATCGTCTATCCTATCCTCTATCCAATCCTATTCCTCTATCCTATCCTATCCTCTATCCTATCCTATCCTATATCCTATCCTATCCTCTATCCTATCCTATCCCCTACAATATCCTTTCCTCTATCCTATCCTATCCTCTATCCTATCCTATCCTCTATCCTATCCTATCCTCCATCCTATCCTATCCTCAATCCTATCCTTTCCTGCATCCTATCCAATCCTGTATCCTATCCTGTCCTCTATCCTATCCTATCCTCTATCCTATCCTATCCTCTATCCTATCCTATCCTCTATCCTATCCTATCCTCTATCCTATCCTATCCTCTATCCTATCCTATCCTCTATCCTATCCTATCCTCTGTCCTATCCTATCCTCTATCCTATCCTATCCTCTATCCTATCCTCTATCCTATCCTCTATCCTATCCTATCGTCTATCCTATCCTCTATCCTATCCTATCCTCTATCCTATCCTATCCTCCATCCTATCCTATCCTCAATCCTATCCTTTCCTGTATCCTATCCAATCCTGTATCCTCTCCTGTCCTCTATCCTATAGTATCCTCTTTTCGATCCTATCCTTTTATCCTATCCTATCCTATCCTCTATCCTATCCTATCCTCTATCCTATCCTATCTTCTATCCTATCCTATCCTCTATCCTATCAAATCCCCTATACTATCCTCTGTCCTATCCTATCCTCTATCCTATCCTATCCTCTATCCTATCCTATCCTCTATCCTATCCTATCCTCCATCCTATCCTATCCTCAATCCTATCCTTTCCTGCATCCTATCCAATCCTGTATCCTATCCTGTCCTCTATCCTATCCTATCCTCTATCCTATCCTATCCTCTATCCTATCCTATCCTCTATCCTATCCTATCCTCTATCCTATCCTATCCTCTATCCTATCCTATCCTCTATCCTATCCTATCCTCTGTCCTATCCTATCCTCTATCCTATCCTATCCTCTATCCTATCCTCTATCCTATCCTCTATCCTATCCTATCGTCTATCCTATCCTCTATCCTATCCTATCCTCTATCCTATCCTATCCTCCATCCTATCCTATCCTCAATCCTATCCTTTCCTGTATCCTATCCAATCCTGTATCCTCTCCTGTCCTCTATCCTATAGTATCCTCTTTTCGATCCTATCCTTTTATCCTATCCTATCCTATCCTCTATCCTATCCTATCCTCTATCCTATCCTATCTTCTATCCTATCCTATCCTCTATCCTATCAAATCCCCTATACTATCCTCTGTCCTATCCTATCCTCTATCCTATCCTATCCTCTATCCTATCCTATCCTCTATCCTATCCAATCCTCTATCCTATCCTATCCTCTATCCCATCCTATCCTCTATCCTATCCTGTCCTCTATCCTATCCTATCCTCTATCCTATCCTATCCTCTATCCTATCCTATCCTGTATCCTATCCTATCCTCTATCCTATCCTATCCTCTATCCTATCCTATCCTCTATCCTATCCTATCTTTTATCCTACCTTATCATCTATCCTATCAAATCCCCTATCCTATCCTCTATCCTATCCTATCCTCTATCCTATCCTATCCTCCATCCTATCCTATCCTCAATCCTATTCTTTCCTGTAACCTATCCAATCTTTTATCCTATCCGGTCCTCTATCCTATCCTATCCTCTATCCTATCCTATCCTCTATCCTATCCTATCTTCTATCCTATCCTATCCTCTATCCTATCAAATCACCTACCCTATTCTCTGTCCTATCCTATCCTCTATCCTATCCTATCCTCTATCCTATCCTATCCTCTATCCTATCCTATCCTCTATCCTATCCTATCCTCTATCCTATCCTATCCTCTATCCTATCCTATCCTCTATCCTATCCTATCCTCTATCCTCTATCCTATCCTTTCCTCTATCCTCTATCCTATCCTATCCTATCGTCTATCCTATCCTCTATCCTATCCTATCCTATCGTCTATCCTATCCTCTATCCTATCCTATCCTCTATCCTATCCTATCCTCCATCCTATCCTATCCTCAATCCTATCGTTTCCTGTATCCTATCCAATCCTGTATCCTATCCTGTCCTCTATCCTATCCTATCCTCTATCCTATCCTATGCTCTATCCTTTCCTATCGTCTATCCTATCCTCTATCCTATCCTATTCCTCTATCCTATCCTATCCTCTATCCTATCCTATCCTATATCCTATCCTATCCTCTATCCTATCCTATCCTCTATCCTATCCTATCCTCTATCCTATCCTATCCTCTATCCTATCCTATCCTCTATCCTATCCTATCCTCTATCCTATCCTATCCTCTATCCTATCCTATCCTCTATCCTATCCTATCCTCTATCCAATCCTATCCTCTATCCTATCCTATCCTCTATCCTATCCTATCCTCTATCCTATCCTATCCTCTATCCTATCCTATCCTCTATCCTATCCTATCCTCTATCCTATCCTATCCTCTATCCTATCCTATCCTCTATCCTATCCTATCCTCTATCCTTTCCTATCCTCTATCCTATCCTATCCTCTATCCTATCCTATCCTCTATCCTATCCTATCCTCTATCCTATCCTATCCTCTATCCTATCCTATCCTCTATCCTATCCTATCTTCTATCCTATCCTATCCTCTATCCTATCAAATCACCTACCCTATTCTCTGTCCTATCCTATCCTCTATCCTATCCTATCCTCTATCCTATCCTATCCTCTATCCTATCCTATCCTCTATCCTATCCTGTCCTCTATCCTATCCTATCCTCTATCCTATCCTATCCTCTATCCTCTATCCTATCCTTTCCTCTATCCTCTATCCTATCCTATCCTATCGTCTATCCTATCCTCTATCCTATCCTATCCTATCGTCTATCCTATCCTCTATCCTATCCTATCCTCCATCCTATCCTATCCTCAATCCTATCGTTTCCTGTATCCTATCCAATCCTGTATCCTATCCTGTCCTCTATCCTATCCTATCCTCTATCCTATCCTATGCTCTATCCTATCCTATCGTCTATCCTATCCTCTATCCTATCCTATCCTCTATCCTATCCTATCCTCCATCCTATCCTATCCTCAATCCTATCCTATCTTCTATCCTATCCTATCCTCTATCCTATCAAATCCCCTACCCTATTCTCTGTCCAATCCTATCCTCTATCCTATCCTATCATCTATCCTATCCTATCCTCTATCCTATCCTATCCTCTATCCTATCCTATCGTCTATCCTATCCTCTATCCTATCCTATCCTCTATCCTATAATATCCTCAATCCTATCCTTTCCTGTATCCTATCCAATCCTGTATCCTATCCTGTCCTCTATCCTATCCTATCCTCTATCCTATCCTATGCTTTATCCTATCCTATCGTCTATCCTATCCTCTATCCTATCCTATTCCTCTATCCTATCCTATCCTCTATCCTATCCTATCCTATATCCTATCCTATCCTCTGTCCTATCCTATCCTCTACAATATCCTATCCTCTATCCTATCCTATCCTCTATTCTATCCTATCCTCTATCCTATCCTATCCTCCATCCTATCCTATCCTCAATCCTATCCTTTCCTGCATCCTATCCAATCCTGTATCCTATCCTGTCCTCTATCCTATCCTATCCTCTATCCTATCCTATCCTCTATCCTATCCTATCCTCTATCCTATCCTATCCTCTATCCTATCAAATCCCCTATCCTATCCTCTATCCTATCCTATCCTGTATCCTATCCAATCCTCTATCCTATCCTCTATCCTATTATATCCTCTATCCTATCCTATCCTCCATCCTATCCTATCCTGTATCCTATCCTATCCTCTATCCTATCCTATCCTCTATCCTATCCTATCCTCTGTCCTATCCTATCCTCTATCCTATCCTATCCTCTATCCTATCCTCTATCCTATCCTATCGTCTATCCTATCCTCTATCCTATCCTATCCTATATCCTATCCTATCCTCTATCCTATCCTATCCTCTATCCTATCCTATCCTCTATCCTATCCTATCCTCTATCCTATCCTATCCTCTATCCTATCCTATCCTGTATCCTATCCAATCCTCTATCCTATTATCTATCCTATCCTATCCTCTATCCTATCCTATCCTCCATCCTATCCTGTATCCTATCCTATCCTCTATCCTATCCTATCCTCTATCCTATCCTATCCTCTGTCCTATCCTATCCACTATCCTATCCTATCCTCTATCCTATCCTCTATCCTATCCTATCGTCTATCCTATCCTCTATCCTATCCTATCCTCTATCCTATCCTATCCTCAATCCTATCCTTTCCTGTATCCTATCCAATCCTGTATCCTATCCTGTCCTCTATCCTATCCTATCCTCTATCCTATCCTATCCTCTATCCTATCCTATCCTGTATCCTATCCTATCCTCTGTCCTATCCTATCCTCTATCCTATCCTATCCTCTATCCTATCCTATCATCTATCCTCTATCCTATCCTATTAAATCCCCTATCCTATCCTCTATCCTACCCTATCCTCTGTCATATCCTATCCTCTATCCTATCCTATCCTCTATCCTATCCTATCCTCTATCCTATCCTATCCTCTATCCTCTATCCTATCCTATCCTCTATCCTCTATCCTATCCTATCCTCTATCCTATCCTATCCTCTATCCTATCCTATCCTCCATCCTATCCTATCCTCAATCCTATCCTTTCCTGTATCCTATCCAATCCTGTATCCTATCCTGTCCTCTATCCTATCCTATCCTCTATCCTATCCTATGCTCTATCCTATCCTATCGTCTATCCTATCCTCTATCCTATCCTATTCCTCTATCCTATCCTATCCTCTATCCTATCCTATGCTCTATCCTATCCTATAGTCTATCCTATCCTCTATCCTATACTATTCCTCTATCCTATCCTATCCTCTATCCTATCCTCTATCCTATCCTATCCTCTATCCTATCCTATCCTCCATCCTATCCTATACTCAATCCTATCCTTTCCTGTATCCTATCCAATCCTGTATCCTATCCTGTCCTCTATCCTATCCTATCCTCTATCCTATCCTATCCTCTATCCTATCCTATCCTCTGTCCTATCCTATCCTCTATCCTATCCTATCCTCTATCCTATCCTCTATCCTATCCTATCGTCTATCCTATCCTCTATCCTATCCTATCCTATATCCTATCCTATCCTCTATCCTATCCTATCCTCTATCCTATCCTATCCTCTATCCTATCCTATCCTCTATCCTATCCTATCCTCTATCCTATCCTATCCTGTATCCTATCCAATCCTCTATCCTATTATCTATCCTATCCTATCCTCTATCTTATCCTATCCTCCATCCTATCCTGTATCCTATCCTATCCTCTATCCTATCCTATCCTCTATCCTATCCTATCCTCTGTCCTATCCTATCCTCTATCCTATCCTATCCTCTATCCTATCCTATCCTCTATCCTATCCTCTATCCTATCCTATCGTCTATCCTATCCTCTATCCTATCCTATCCTCTATCCTATCCTATCCTCAATCCTATCCTTTCCTGTATCCTATCCAATCCTGTATCCTATCCTGTCCTCTATCCTATCCTATCCTCTATCCTATCCTATCCTCTATCCTATCCTATCCTGTATCCTATCCTATCCTCTGTCCTATCCTATCCTCTATCCTATCCTATCCTCTATCCTATCCTATCATCTATCCTCTATCCTGTCCTATTAAATCCCCTATCCTATCCTCTATCCTACCCTATCCTCTATCCTATCCTATCCTCTATCCTATCCTATCCTCTATCCTATCCTATCCTCTATCCTATCCTATCCTCTATCCTCTATCCTCTATCCTATCCTATCCTCTATCCTCTATCCTATCCTATCCTCTATCCTATCCTATCGTCTATCCTATCCTCTATCCTATCCTATCCTCTATCCTATCCTATCCTCCATCCTATCCTATCCTCAATCCTATCCTTTCCTGTATCCTATCCAATCCTGTATCCTATCCTGTCCTCTATCCTATCCTATCCTCTATCCTATCCTATGCTCTATCCTATCCTATCGTCTATCCTATCCTCTATCCTATCCTATTCCTCTATCCTATCCTATCCTCTATCCTATCCTATGCTCTATCCTATCCTATAGTCTATCCTATCCTCTATCCTATACTATTCCTCTATCCTATCCTATCCTCTATCCTATCCTCTATCCTATCCTATCCTCTATCCTATCCTATCCTCCATCCTATCCTATACTCAATCCTATCCTTTCCTGTATCCTATCCAATCCTGTATCCTATCCTGTCCTCTATCCTATCCTATCCTCTATCCTAACCTATCCTCTATCCTATCCTATCCTGTATCCTATCCTATCCTCTATCCTATCCTATCCTCTATCCTATCCTATCGTCTATCCTATCCTCTATCCTATCCTATTCCTCTATCCTATCCTATCCTCTATCCTATCCTATGCTCTATCCTATCCTATAGTCTATCCTATCCTCTATCCTATACTATTCCTCTATCCTATCCTATCCTCTATCCTATAATCTATCCTATCCTATCCTCTATCCTATCCTATCCTCCATCCTATCCTATACTCAATCCTATCCTTTCCTGTATCCTATCCAATCCTGTATCCTATCCTGTCCTCTATCCTATCCTATCCTCTATCCTATCCTATCCTCTATCCTATCCTATCCTGTATCCTATCCTATCCTCTATCCTATCCTATCCTCTATCCTATCCTATCCTCTATCCTATCCTATCTTTTATCCTACCTTATCATCTATCCTATCAAATCCCCTATCCTATCCTCTATCCTATCCTATCCTCTATCCTATCCTATCCTCCATCCTATCCTATCCTCAATCCTATTCTTTCCTGTAACCTATCCAATCTTTTATCCTATCCGGTCCTCTATCCTATCCTATCCTCTATCCTATCCTATCCTCTATCCTATCCTATCTTCTATCCTATCCTATCCTCTATCCTATCAAATCACCTACCCTATTCTCTGTCCTATCCTATCCTCTATCCTATCCTATCCTCTATCCTATCCTATCCTCTATCCTATCCTATCCTCTATCCTATCCTATCCTCTATCCTATCCTATCCTCTATCCTATCCTATCCTCTATCCTATCCTATCCTCTATCCTCTATCCTATCCTTTCCTCTATCCTCTATCCTATCCTATCCTATCGTCTATCCTATCCTCTATCCTATCCTATCCTATCGTCTATCCTATCCTCTATCCTATCCTATCCTCTATCCTATCCTATCCTCCATCCTATCCTATCCTCAATCCTATCGTTTCCTGTATCCTATCCAATCCTGTATCCTATCCTGTCCTCTATCCTATCCTATCCTCTATCCTATCCTATGCTCTATCCTATCCTATCGTCTATCCTATCCTCTATCCTATCCTATTCCTCTATCCTATCCTATCCTCTATCCTATCCTATCCTATATCCTATCCTATCCTCTATCCTATCCTATCCTCTATCCTATCCTATCCTCTATCCTATCCTATCCTCTATCCTATCCTATCCTCTATCCTATCCTATCCTCTATCCTATCCTATCCTCTATCCTATCCTATCCTCTATCCTATCCTATCCTCTATCCAATCCTATCCTCTATCCTATCCTATCCTCTATCCTATCCTATCCTCTATCCTATCCTATCCTCTATCCTATCCTATCCTCTATCCTATCCTATCCTCTATCCTATCCTATCCTCTATCCTATCCTATCCTCTATCCTATCCTATCCTCTATCCTTTCCTATCCTCTATCCTATCCTATCCTCTATCCTATCCTATCCTCTATCCTATCCTATCCTCTATCCTATCCTATCCTCTATCCTATCCTATCCTCTATCCTATCCTATCTTCTATCCTATCCTATCCTCTATCCTATCAAATCACCTACCCTATTCTCTGTCCTATCCTATCCTCTATCCTATCCTATCCTCTATCCTATCCTATCCTCTATCCTATCCTATCCTCTATCCTATCCTGTCCTCTATCCTATCCTATCCTCTATCCTATCCTATCCTCTATCCTCTATCCTATCCTTTCCTCTATCCTCTATCCTATCCTATCCTATCGTCTATCCTATCCTCTATCCTATCCTATCCTATCGTCTATCCTATCCTCTATCCTATCCTATCCTCCATCCTATCCTATCCTCAATCCTATCGTTTCCTGTATCCTATCCTGTCCTCTATCCTATCCTATCCTCTATCCTATCCTATGCTCTATCCTATCCTATCGTCTATCCTATCCTCTATCCTATCCTATTCCTCTATCCTATCCTATCCTCTATCCTATCCTATCCTATATCCTATCCTATCCTCTATCCTATCCTATCCTCTATCCTATCCTATCCTCTATCCTATGCTATCCTCTATCCTATCCTATCCTCTATCCAATCCTATCCTCTATCCTATCCTATCCTCTATCCTATCCTATCCTCTATCCTATGCTATCCTCTATCCTATCCTATCCTCTATCCTATCCTATCCTCTATCCTATCCTATCCTCTATCCTCTATCCTATCCTATCCTCTATCCTATCCTATCCTCTATCCTATCCTATCCTCCATCCTATCCTATCCTGTATCCTATCCTATCCTCTATCCTATCCTATCCTCTATCCTATCCTATCCTCTATCCTATCCTATCCTCTATCCTATCCTATCCTCTATCCTATCCTATCCTCCATCCTATCCTATACTCAATCCTATCCTTTCCTGTATCCTATCCAATCCTGTATCCTATCCTGTCCTCTATCCTATCCTATCCTCTATCCTATCCTATCCTCTATCCTATCCTATCCTGTATCCTATCCTATCCTCTATCCTATCCTATCCTCTATCCTATCCTATCCTCTATCCTATCCTATCTTTTATCCTACCTTATCATCTATCCTATCAAATCCCCTATCCTATCCTCTATCCTATCCTATCCTCTATCCTATCCTATCCTCCATCCTATCCTATCCTCAATCCTATTCTTTCCTGTAACCTATCCAATCTTTTATCCTATCCTGTCCTCTATCCTATCCTATCCTCTATCCTATCCTATCCTCTATCCTATCCTATCTTCTATCCTATCCTATCCTCTATCCTATCAAATCACCTACCCTATTCTCTGTCCTATCCTATCCTCTATCCTATCCTATCCTCTATCCTATCCTATCCTCTATCCTATCCTATCCTCTATCCTATCCTATCCTCTATCCTATCCTCTCCTCTATCCTATCCTATCCTCTATCCTCTATCCTATCCTTTCCTCTATCCTCTATCCTATCCTATCCTATCGTCTATCCTATCCTCTATCCTATCCTATCCTATCGTCTATCCTATCCTCTATCCTATCCTATCCTCTATCCTATCCTATCCTCCATCCTATCCTATCCTCAATCCTATCGTTTCCTGTATCCTATCCAATCCTGTATCCTATCCTGTCCTCTATCCTATCCTATCCTCTATCCTATCCTATGCTCTATCCTATCCTATCGTCTATCCTATCCTCTATCCTATCCTATTCCTCTATCCTATCCTATCCTCTATCCTATCCTATCCTATATCCTATCCTATCCTCTATCCTATCCTATCCTCTATCCTATCCTATCCTCTATCCTATCCTATCCTCTATCCTATCCTATCCTCTATCCTATCCTATCCTCTATCCTATCCTATCCTCTATCCTATCCTATCCTATCCTCTATCCTATCCTATCCTCTATCCTATCAAATCACCTACCCTATTCTCTGTCCTATCCTATCCTCTATCCTATCCTATCCTCTATCCTATCCTATCCTCTATCCTATCCTATCCTCTATCCTATCCTGTCCTCTATCCTATCCTATCCTCTATCCTATCCTATCCTATCGTCTATCCTATCCTCTATCCTATCCTATCCTATCGTCTATCCTATCCTCTATCCTATCCTATCCTCCATCCTATCCTATCCTCAATCCTATCGTTTCCTGTATCCTATCCAATCCTGTATCCTATCCTGTCCTCTATCCTATCCTATCCTCTATCCTATCCTATGCTCTATCCTATCCTATCGTCTATCCTATCCTCTATCCTATCCTATTCCTCTATCCTATCCTATCCTCTATCCTATCCCATCCTATATCCTATCCTATCCTCTATCCTATCCTATCCTCTATCCTATCCTATCCTCTATCCTATCCTATCCTCTATCCTATCCTATCCTCTATCCTATCCTATCCTCTATCCTATCCTATCCTCTATCCTATCCTATCCTCTATCCTATCCTATCCTCTATCCTATCCTATCCTCTATCCTATCCTATCCTCTATCCTATCCTATCCTCTATCCAATCCTATCCTCTATCCTATCCTATCCTCTATCCTATCCTATCCTCTATCCTATGCTATCCTCTATCCTATCCTATCCTCTATCCTATCCTATCCTCTATCCTATCCTATCCTCTATCCTATCCTATCCTCTATCCTATCCTATCCTCTATCCTTTCCTATCCTCTATCCTATCCTATCCTCTATCCTATCCTATCCTCTATCCTATCCTATCCTCTATCCTATCCTATCCTCCATCCTATCCTATCCTGTATCCTATCCTATCCTCTATCCTATCCTATCCTCTATCCTATCCTATCCTCTATCCTATCCTATCCTCTGTCCTATCCTATCCTCTATCCTATCCTATCCTCTATCCTATCCTCTATCCTATCCTCTATCCTATCCTATCGTCTATCCTATCCTCTATCCTATCCTATCCTCTATCCTATCCTATCCTCCATCCTATCCTATCCTCAATCCTATCCTTTCCTGTATCCTATCCAATCCTGTATCCTCTCCTGTCCTCTATCCTATAGTATCCTCTTTTCGATCCTATCCTTTTATCCTATCCTATCCTATCCTCTATCCTATCCTATCCTCTATCCTATCCTATCTTCTATCCTATCCTATCCTCTATCCTATCAAATCCCCTATACTATCCTCTGTCCTATCCTATCCTCTATCCTATCCTATCCTCTATCCTATCCTATCCTCTATCCTATCCAATCCTCTATCCTATCCTATCCTCTATCCTATCCTATCCTCTATCCTATCCTGTCCTCTATCCTATCCTATCCTCTATCCTATCCTATGCTTTATCCTATCCTATCGTCTATCCTATCCTCTATCCAATCCTATTCCTCTATCCTATCCTATCCTCTATCCTATCCTATCCTATATCCTATCCTATCCTCTATCCTATCCTATCCCCTACAATATCCTTTCCTCTATCCTATCCTATCCTCTATCCTATCCTATCCTCTATCCTATCCTATCCTCCATCCTATCCTATCCTCAATCCTATCCTTTCCTGCATCCTATCCAATCCTGTATCCTATCCTGTCCTCTATCCTATCCTATCCTCTATCCTATCCTATCCTCTATCCTATCCTATCCTCTATCCTATCCTATCCTCTATCCTATCCTATCCTCTATCCTATCCTATCCTCTATCCTATCCTATCCTCTGTCCTATCCTATCCTCTATCCTATCCTATCCTCTATCCTATCCTCTATCCTATCCTCTATCCTATCCTATCGTCTATCCTATCCTCTATCCTATCCTATCCTCTATCCTATCCTATCCTCCATCCTATCCTATCCTCAATCCTATCCTTTCCTGTATCCTATCCAATCCTGTATCCTCTCCTGTCCTCTATCCTATAGTATCCTCTTTTCGATCCTATCCTTTTATCCTATCCTATCCTATCCTCTATCCTATCCTATCCTCTATCCTATCCTATCTTCTATCCTATCCTATCCTCTATCCTATCAAATCCCCTATACTATCCTCTGTCCTATCCTATCCTCTATCCTATCCTATCCTCTATCCTATCCTATCCTCTATCCTATCCAATCCTCTATCCTATCCTATCCTCTATCCTATCCTATCCTCTATCCTATCCTGTCCTCTATCCTATCCTATCCTCTATCCTATCCTATCCTCTATCCTATCCTATCCTGTATCCTATCCTATCCTCTATCCTATCCTATCCTCTATCCTATCCTATCCTCTATCCTATCCTATCTTTTATCCTACCTTATCATCTATCCTATCAAATCCCCTATCCTATCCTCTATCCTATCCTATCCTCTATCCTATCCTATCCTCCATCCTATCCTATCCTCAATCCTATTCTTTCCTGTAACCTATCCAATCTTTTATCCTATCCGGTCCTCTATCCTATCCTATCCTCTATCCTATCCTATCCTCTATCCTATCCTATCTTCTATCCTATCCTATCCTCTATCCTATCAAATCACCTACCCTATTCTCTGTCCTATCCTATCCTCTATCCTATCCTATCCTCTATCCTATCCTATCCTCTATCCTATCCTATCCTCTATCCTATCCTATCCTCTATCCTATCCTATCCTCTATCCTATCCTATCCTCTATCCTATCCTATCCTCTATCCTCTATCCTATCCTTTCCTCTATCCTCTATCCTATCCTATCCTATCGTCTATCCTATCCTCTATCCTATCCTATCCTATCGTCTATCCTATCCTCTATCCTATCCTATCCTCTATCCTATCCTATCCTCCATCCTATCCTATCCTCAATCCTATCGTTTCCTGTATCCTATCCAATCCTGTATCCTATCCTGTCCTCTATCCTATCCTATCCTCTATCCTATCCTATGCTCTATCCTTTCCTATCGTCTATCCTATCCTCTATCCTATCCTATTCCTCTATCCTATCCTATCCTCTATCCTATCCTATCCTATATCCTATCCTATCCTCTATCCTATCCTATCCTCTATCCTATCCTATCCTCTATCCTATCCTATCCTCTATCCTATCCTATCCTCTATCCTATCCTATCCTCTATCCTATCCTATCCTCTATCCTATCCTATCCTCTATCCTATCCTATCCTCTATCCAATCCTATCCTCTATCCTATCCTATCCTCTATCCTATCCTATCCTCTATCCTATCCTATCCTCTATCCTATCCTATCCTCTATCCTATCCTATCCTCTATCCTATCCTATCCTCTATCCTATCCTATCCTCTATCCTATCCTATCCTCTATCCTTTCCTATCCTCTATCCTATCCTATCCTCTATCCTATCCTATCCTCTATCCTATCCTATCCTCTATCCTATCCTATCCTCTATCCTATCCTATCCTCTATCCTATCCTATCTTCTATCCTATCCTATCCTCTATCCTATCAAATCACCTACCCTATTCTCTGTCCTATCCTATCCTCTATCCTATCCTATCCTCTATCCTATCCTATCCTCTATCCTATCCTATCCTCTATCCTATCCTGTCCTCTATCCTATCCTATCCTCTATCCTATCCTATCCTCTATCCTCTATCCTATCCTTTCCTCTATCCTCTATCCTATCCTATCCTATCGTCTATCCTATCCTCTATCCTATCCTATCCTATCGTCTATCCTATCCTCTATCCTATCCTATCCTCCATCCTATCCTATCCTCAATCCTATCGTTTCCTGTATCCTATCCAATCCTGTATCCTATCCTGTCCTCTATCCTATCCTATCCTCTATCCTATCCTATGCTCTATCCTATCCTATCGTCTATCCTATCCTCTATCCTATCCTATTCCTCTATCCTATCCTATCCTCTATCCTATCCTATCCTATATCCTATCCTATCCTCTATCCTATCCTATCCTCTATCCTATCCTATCCTCTATCCTATGCTATCCTCTATCCTATCCTATCCTCTATCCAATCCTATCCTCTATCCTATCCTATCCTCTATCCTATCCTATCCTCTATCCTATGCTATCCTCTATCCTATCCTATCCTCTATCCTATCCTATCCTCTATCCTATCCTATCCTCTATCCTCTATCCTATCCTATCCTCTATCCTATCCTATCCTCTATCCTATCCTATCCTCCATCCTATCCTATCCTGTATCCTATCCTATCCTCTATCCTATCCTATCCTCTATCCTATCCTATCCTCTATCCTATCCTATCCTCTATCCTATCCTATCCTCTATCCTATCCTATCCTCCATCCTATCCTATACTCAATCCTATCCTTTCCTGTATCCTATCCAATCCTGTATCCTATCCTGTCCTCTATCCTATCCTATCCTCTATCCTATCCTATCCTCTATCCTATCCTATCCTGTATCCTATCCTATCCTCTATCCTATCCTATCCTCTATCCTATCCTATCCTCTATCCTATCCTATCTTTTATCCTACCTTATCATCTATCCTATCAAATCCCCTATCCTATCCTCTATCCTATCCTATCCTCTATCCTATCCTATCCTCCATCCTATCCTATCCTCAATCCTATTCTTTCCTGTAACCTATCCAATCTTTTATTATATCCTGTCCTCTATCCTATCCTATCCTCTATCCTATCCTATCCTCTATCCTATCCTATCTTCTATCCTATCCTATCCTCTATCCTATCAAATCACCTACCCTATTCTCTGTCCTATCCTATCCTCTATCCTATCCTATCCTCCATCCTATCCTATCCTCTATCCTATCCTATCCTCTATCCTATCCTATCCTCTATCCTATCCTCTCCTCTATCCTATCCTATCCTCTATCCTCTATCCTATCCTTTCCTCTATCCTCTATCCTATCCTATCCTATCGTCTATCCTATCCTCTATCCTATCCTATCCTATCGTCTATCCTATCCTCTATCCTATCCTATCCTCTATCCTATCCTATCCTCCATCCTATCCTATCCTCAATCCTATGGTTTCCTGTATCCTATCCAATCCTGTATCCTATCCTGTCCTCTATCCTATCCTATCCTCTATCCTATCCTATGCTCTATCCTATCCTATCGTCTATCCTATCCTCTATCCTATCCTATTCCTCTATCCTATCCTATCCTCTATCCTATCCTATCCTATATCCTATCCTATCCTCTATCCTATCCTATCCTCTATCCTATCCTATCCTCTATCCTATCCTATCCTCTATCCTATCCTATCCTCTATCCTATCCTATCCTCTATCCTATCCTATCCTCTATCCTATCCTATCCTATCCTCTATCCTATCCTATCCTCTATCCTATCCTATCCTATCCTCTATCCTATCAAATCACCTACCCTATTCTCTGTCCTATCCTATCCTCTATCCTATCCTATCCTCTATCCTATCCTATCCTCTATCCTATCGTATCCTCTATCCTATCCTGTCCTCTATCCTATCCTATCCTCTATCCTATCCTATCCTCTATCCTCTATCCTATCCTTTCCTCTATCCTCTATCCTATCCTATCCTATCGTCTATCCTATCCTCTATCCTATCCTATCCTATCGTCTATCCTATCCTCTATCCTATCCTATCCTCCATCCTATCCTATCCTCAATCCTATCGTTTCCTGTATCCTATCCAATCCTGTATCCTATCCTGTCCTCTATCCTATCCTATCCTCTATCCTATCCTATGCTCTATCCTATCCTATCGTCTATCCTATCCTCTATCCTATCCTATTCCTCTATCCTATCCTATCCTCTATCCTATCCTATCCTATATCCTATCCTATCCTCTATCCTATCCTATCCTCTATCCTATCCTATCCTCTATCCTATCCTATCCTCTATCCTATCCTATCCTCTATCCTATCCTATCCTCTATCCTATCCTATCCTCTATCCTATCCTATCCTCTATCCTATCCTATCCTCTATCCTATCCTATCCTCTATCCTATCCTATCCTCTATCCTATCCTATCCTCTATCCAATCCTATCCTCTATCCTATCCTATCCTCTATCCTATCCTATCCTCTATCCTATGCTATCCTCTATCCTATCCTATCCTCTATCCTATCCTATCCTCTATCCTATCCTATCCTCTATCCTATCCTATCCTCTATCCTATCCTATCCTCTATCCTTTCCTATCCTCTATCCTATCCTATCCTCTATCCTATCCTATCCTCTATCCTATCCTATCCTCTATCCTATCCTATCCTCCATCCTATCCTATCCTGTATCCTATCCTATCCTCTATCCTATCCTATCCTCTATCCTATCCTATCCTCTATCCTATCCTATCCTCTGTCCTATCCTATCCTCTATCCTATCCTATCCTCTATCCTATCCTCTATCCTATCCTCTATCCTATCCTATCGTCTATCCTATCCTCTATCCTATCCTATCCTCTATCCTATCCTATCCTCCATCCTATCCTATCCTCAATCCTATCCTTTCCTGTATCCTATCCAATCCTGTATCCTCTCCTGTCCTCTATCCTATAGTATCCTCTTTTCGATCCTATCCTTTTATCCTATCCTATCCTATCCTCTATCCTATCCTATCCTCTATCCTATCCTATCTTCTATCCTATCCTATCCTCTATCCTATCAAATCCCCTATACTATCCTCTGTCCTATCCTATCCTCTATCCTATCCTATCCTCTATCCTATCCTATCCTCTATCCTATCCAATCCTCTATCCTATCCTATCCTCTATCCTATCCTATCCTCTATCCTATCCTGTCCTCTATCCTATCCTATCCTCTATCCTATCCTATGCTTTATCCTATCCTATCGTCTATCCTATCCTCTATCCAATCCTATTCCTCTATCCTATCCTATCCTCTATCCTATCCTATCCTATATCCTATCCTATCCTCTATCCTATCCTATCCCCTACAATATCCTTTCCTCTATCCTATCCTATCCTCTATCCTATCCTATCCTCTATCCTATCCTATCCTCCATCCTATCCTATCCTCAATCCTATCCTTTCCTGCATCCTATCCAATCCTGTATCCTATCCTGTCCTCTATCCTATCCTATCCTCTATCCTATCCTATCCTCTATCCTATCCTATCCTCTATCCTATCCTATCCTCTATCCTATCCTATCCTCTATCCTATCCTATCCTCTATCCTATCCTATCCTCTGTCCTATCCTATCCTCTATCCTATCCTATCCTCTATCCTATCCTCTATCCTATCCTCTATCCTATCCTATCGTCTATCCTATCCTCTATCCTATCCTATCCTCTATCCTATCCTATCCTCCATCCTATCCTATCCTCAATCCTATCCTTTCCTGTATCCTATCCAATCCTGTATCCTCTCCTGTCCTCTATCCTATAGTATCCTCTTTTCGATCCTATCCTTTTATCCTATCCTATCCTATCCTCTATCCTATCCTATCCTCTATCCTATCCTATCTTCTATCCTATCCTATCCTCTATCCTATCAAATCCCCTATACTATCCTCTGTCCTATCCTATCCTCTATCCTATCCTATCCTCTATCCTATCCTATCCTCTATCCTATCCAATCCTCTATCCTATCCTATCCTCTATCCTATCCTATCCTCTATCCTATCCTGTCCTCTATCCTATCCTATCCTCTATCCTATCCTATGCTTTATCCTATCCTATCGTCTATCCTATCCTCTATCCTATCCTATTCCTCTATCCTATCCTATCCTCTATCCTATCCTATCCTATATCCTATCCTATCCTCTATCCTATCCTATCCTCTACAATATCCTATCCTCTATCCTATCCTATCCTCTATCCTATCCTATCCTCTATCCTATCCTATCCTCCATCCTATCCTATCCTCAATCCTATCCTTTCCTGCATCCTATCCAATCCTGTATCCTATCCTGTCCTCTATCATATCCTATCCTCTATCCTATCCTATCCTCTATCCTATCCTATCCTCTATCCTATCCTATCCTCTATCCTATCCTATCCTCTATCCTATCAAATCCCCTATCCTATCCTCTATCCTATCCTATCCTGTATCCTATCCAATCCTCTATCCTATCCTCTATCCTAGCCTATCCTCTATCCTATCCTATCCTCCATCCTATCCTATCCTGTATCCTATCCTATCCTCTATCCTATCCTATCCTCTATCCTATCCTATCCTCTGTCCTATCCTATCCTCTATCCTATCCTATCCTCTATCCTATCCTCTATCCTATCCTATCGTCTATCCTATCCTCTATCCTATCCTATCCTATATCCTATCCTATCCTCTATCCTATCCTATCCTCTACCCTATCCTATCCTCTATCCTATCCTATCCTCTATCCTATCCTATCCTGTATCCTATCCAATCCTCTATCCTATTATCTATCCTATCCTATCCTCTATCCTATCCTATCCTCCATCCTATCCTGTATCCTATCCTATCCTCTATCCTATCCTATCCTCTATCCTATCCTATCCTCTGTCCTATCCTATCCTGTATCCTATCCTATCCTCTATCCTATCCTCTATCCTATCCTATCGTCTATCCTATCCTCTATCCTATCCTATCCTCTATCCTATCCTATCCTCAATCCTATCCTTTCCTGTATCCTATCCAATCCTGTATCCTCTCCTGTCCTCTATCCTATACTATCCTCTATTCGATCCTATCCTTTTATCCTATCCTATCCTATCCTCTATCCTATCCTATCTTCTATCCTATCCTATCCTCTATCCTATCAAATCCCCTATCCTATCCTCTGTCCTATCCTATCCTCTATCCTATCCTATCCTCTATCCTATCCTATCCTCTATCCTATCCTATCCTCTATCCTATCCTATCCTCTATCCTATACTATCCTCTATCCTATCCTATCCTCTATCCTATCCTATCCTCTATCCTATCCTATCCTCTATCCTATCCTATCCTCTATCCTATCAAATACCCTATCCTATCCTCTATCCTATCCTATCCTCTATCCTCTATCCTATCCTATCCTCTATCCTCTATCCTATCCTATCCTCTATCCTATCCTATCGTCTATCCTATCGTCTAACCTATCCTATCCTATCCTCTATCCTATCCTATCGTCTATCCTATCGTCTATCCTATCCTATCCTCTATCCTATCCTATCCTCCCTCCTATCCTATCCTCAATCCTATCCTTTCCTGTATCCTATCCAATCCTGTATCCTATCCTGTCCTCTATCCTATCCTATCCTCTATCCTATCCTATGCTCTATCCTATCCTATCGTCTACCCTATCCTCTATCCTATCCTATTCCTCTATCCTATCCTATCCTCTATCCCATCCTATCCTATATCCTATCCTATCCTCTATCCTATCCTATTCTCTATCCTATCCTATCCTCTATCCTATCCTATCCTCTATCCTATCCTATCCTCCATCCTATCCTATCCTCAATCCTATCCTTTCCTGCATCCTATCCAATCCTGTATCCTATCCTGTCCTCTATTCTATCCTATCCTCTATCCTATCCTATCCTCTATCCTCTATCCTATCCTATCCTCTATCCTATCCTATCCTCTATCCTATCCTATCCTCTATCCTATCAAATCCCCTATCCTATCCTCTATCCTATCCTATCCTGTATCCTATCCAATCCTCTATCCTATCCTCTATCCTATCCTATCCTCTATCCTATCCTATCCTCCATCCTATCCTATCCTGTATCCTATCCTATCCTCAATCCTATCCTATCCTCTATCCTATCCTCTAACCTATCCTATCCTCTATCCTATCCTCTATCCTATCCTATCGTCTATCCTATCCTCTATCCTATCCTATCCTATATCCTATCCTATCCTCTATCCTATCCTATCCTCTATCCTATCCTATCCTCTATCCTATCCTATCCTCTATCCTATCCTATCCTCTATCCTATCCTATCCTCTATCCTATCCTATCCTGTATCCTATCCAATCCTCTATCCTATCCTCTATCCTATCCTATCCTCTATCCTATCCTATCCTCCATCCTATCCTATCCTGTATCCTATCCTATCCTCTATCCTATCCTATCATCTATCCTATCCTATCCTCTGTCCTATCCTATCCTCTATCCTATCCTATCCTCTATCCTATCCTCTATCCTACCCTATCGTCTATCCTATCCTCTATCCTATCCTATCCTCTATCCTATCCTATCCTCCATCCTATCCTATCCTCAATCCTATACTTTCCTGTATCCTATCCAATCCTGTATCCTCTCCTGTCCTCTATCCTATACTATCCTCTATTCGATCCTATCCTTTTATCCTATCCTATCCTATCCTCTAGCCTTTCCTATCCTCTATCCTATCCTATCTTCTATCCTATCCTATCCTCTATCCTATCAAATCTCCTATCCTATCCTCTGTCCTATCCTATCCTCTATCCTATCCTATCCTCTATCCTATCCTCTATCCTATCCTCTATCCTACCCTATCGTCTATCCTATCCTCTATCCTATCCTATCCTCTATCCTATCCTATCCTCCATCCTATCCTATCCTCAATCCTATACTTTCCTGTATCCTATCCAATCCTGTATCCTCTCCTGTCCTCTATCCTATACTATCCTCTATTCGATCCTATCCTTTTATCCTATCCTATCCTATCCTCTAGCCTTTCCTATCCTGTATCCTATCCTATCCTCAATCCTATCCTATCCTCTATCCTATCCTCTAACCTATCCTATCCTCTATCCTATCCTCTATCCTATCCTATCGTCTATCCTATCCTCTATCCTATCCTATCCTATATCCTATCCTATCCTCTATCCTATCCTATCCTCTATCCTATCCTATCCTCTATCCTATCCTATCCTCTATCCTATCCTATCCTCTATCCTATCCTATCCTCTATCCTATCCTATCCTCTATCCTATCCTATCCTGTATCCTATCCAATCCTCTATCCTATCCTCTATCCTATCCTATCCTCTATCCTATCCTATCCTCCATCCTATCCTATCCTGTATCCTATCCTATCCTCTATCCTATCCTATCATCTATCCTATCCTATCCTCTGTCCTATCCTATCCTCTATCCTATCCTATCCTCTATCCTATCCTCTATCCTATCCTCTATCCTACCCTATCGTCTATCCTATCCTCTATCCTATCCTATCCTCTATCCTATCCTATCCTCCATCCTATCCTGTCCTCAATCCTATACTTTCCTGTATCCTATCCAATCCTGTATCCTCTCCTGTCCTCTATCCTATACTATCCTCTATTCGATCCTATCCTTTTATCCTATCCTATCCTATCCTCTAGCCTTTCCTATCCTCTATCCTATCCTATCTTCTATCCTATCCTATCCTCTATCCTATCAAATCCCCTATCCTATCCTCTGTCCTATCCTATCCTCTATCCTATCCTATCCTCTATCCTATCCTCTATCCTATCCTCTATCCTACCCTATCGTCTATCCTATCCTCTATCCTATCCTATCCTCTATCCTATCCTATCCTCCATCCTATCCTATCCTCAATCCTATACTTTCCTGTATCCTATCCAATCCTGTATCCTCTCCTGTCCTCTATCCTATACTATCCTCTATTCGATCCTATCCTTTTATCCTATCCTATCCTATCCTCTAGCCTTTCCTATCCTGTATCCTATCCTATCCTCTATCCTATCCTATCCTCTATCCTATCCTATCTTCTATCCTATCCTATCCTCTATCCTATCAAATCACCAACCCTATCCTCTGTCCTATCCTATCCTCCATCCTATCCTATCCTGTATCCTATCCTATCCTCTATCCTATCCTATCCTCTATCCTATCCTATCCTCTGTCCTATCCGATCCTCTATTCTATCCTATCCTCTATCCTATCCTCTATCCTATCCTATCGTCTATCCTATCCTCTATCCTATCCTATCGTCTATCCTATCCTCTATCCTATCCTATCCTATATCCTATCCTATCCTCCATCCTATCCTATCCTCAATCCTATCCTTTCCTGTATCCTATCCAATCCTGTATCCTCTCCTGTCCTCTATCCTATACTATCCTCTATTCGATCCTATCCTTTTATCCTATCCTATCCTATCCTCTATCCTATCATATCCTCTATCCTATCCTATCTTCTATCCTATCCTATCCTCTATCCTATCAAATCCCCTATCCTATCCTCCATCCTATCCTATCCTCAATCCTATCCTTTCCTGTATCCTATCCAATCCTGTATCCTATCCTGTCCTCTATTCTATCCTACGTTCTATCCTATCCTATCCTCTATCCTATCCTATTCTCTATCCTATCCTATGCTCTATCCTATCCTATCCACTATCCTATCCTACCCTCTGTCCTATCCTATCCTCTATCCTATCCTATCCTCTATCCTATCCTCTATCCTATCCTATCGTCTATCCTATCCTCTATCCTATCCTATCCTATATCCTATCCTATCCTCTATCCTATCCTATCCTATCCTCTATCCTATCCTATCCTCTATCCTATCCTATCCTCTATCCTATCCTATCCTCTATCCTATCCTATCCTCTATCCTATCCTATCCTGTATCCTATCCAATCCTCTATCCTATCCTCTATCCTATCCTATCCTCTATCCTATCCTATCCTCCATCCTATCCTATCCTGTATCCTATCCTATCCTCTATCCTATCCTATCCTCTATCCTATCCTATCCTCTGTCCTATCCTATCTTCTATCCTATCCTATCCTCTATCCTATCAAATCCCCTATCCTATCCTCTGTCCTATCCTATCCTCTATCCTATCCTATCCTGTATCCTATCCAATCCTCTATCCTATCCTCTATCCTATCCTATCCTCTATCCTATCCTATCCTCCATCCTATCCTATCCTGTATCCTATCCTATCCTCTATCCTATCCTATCCTCTATCCTATCCTATCTTCTATCCTATCCTATCCTCTATCCTATCAAATCACCAACCCTATCCTCTGTCCTATCCTATCCTCCATCCTATCCTATCCTGTATCCTATCCTATCCTCTATCCTATCCTATCCTCTATTCTATCCTATCCTCTGTCCTATCCGATCCTCTATTCTATCCTATCCTCTATCCTATCCTCTATCCTATCCTCTATCCTATCCTATCGTCTATCCTATCCTCTATCCTATCCTATCGTCTATCCTATCCTCTATCCTATCCTATCCTATATCCTATCCTATCCTCCATCCTATCCTATCCTCAATCCTATCCTTTCCTGTATCCTATCCAATCCTGTATCCTCTCCTGTCCTCTATCCTATACTATCCTCTATTCGATCCTATCCTTTTATCCTATCCTATCCTATCCTCTATCCTATCATATCCTCTATCCTATCCTATCTTCTATCCTATCCTATCCTCTATCCTATCAAATCCCCTATCCTATCCTCCACCCTATCCTATCCTCAATCCTATCCTTTCCTGTATCCTATCCAATCCTGTATCCTATCCTGTCCTCTATTCTATCCTACGTTCTATCCTATCCTATCCTCTATCCTATCCTATTCTCTATCCTATCCTATGCTCTATCCTATCCTATCGTCTATCCTATCTTCTATCCTATCCTATCAAATCCCCTATCCTATCCTCTGTCCTATCCTATCCTCTATCCTTTCCTATCCTCTATCCTATCCTCTATCCTATCCTATCCTCTATCCTATCCTTTCTTCTATCCTATCCTATCTTCTATCCTATCCTGTCCTCTATCCTATCAAATCCCCTACCCTATCCTCTGTCCTATCCTATCCTCTATCCTATCCTATCCTCTATCCTCTATCCTATCCTATCCTCTATCCTATCTTATCCTCTATCCTATCCTATCCTCTATCCTATCCTATCTTCTATAATATCCTATCCTCTATCCTATCCTATCCTCTATCCTATACTATCCTCCATCCTATCCTATCCTGTATCCTATCCTATCCTCTATCCTATCCTATCCTCTATCCTATCCTATCCTCTGTCCTATCCTATCCTCTATCCTATCCTATCCTCTATCCTATCCTCTATCCTATCCTATCGTCTATCCTATCCTCTATCCTATCCTATCCTATATCCTATCCTATCCTCTATCCTATCCTATCCTCTATCCTATCCTATCCTCCATCCTATCCTATCCTGTATCCTATCCTATCCTCTATCCTATCCTATCCTCTATCATATCCTATCCTCTGTCCTATCCTATCCTCTATCCTATCCTATCCTCTATCCTATCCTCTATCCTATCCTATCGTCTATCCTATCCTCTATCCTATCCTATCCTATATCCTATCCTATCCTCTATCCTATCCTATCCTCTATCCTATCCTATCCTCTATCCTATCCTATCCTCTATCCTATCCTATCCTCTATCCTATCCTATCCTGTATCCTATCCAATCCTCTATCCTATTATCTATCCTATCCTATCCTCTATCCTATCCTATCCTCCATCCTATCCTGTATCCTATCCTATCCTCTATCCTATCCTATCCTCTATCCTATCCTATCCTCTGTCCTATCCTATCCTCTATCCTATCCTATCCTCTATCCTATCCTCTATCCTATCCTATCGTCTATCCTATGCTCTATCCTATCCTATCCTCTATCCTATCCTATCCTCAATCCTATCCTTTCCTGTATCCTATCCAATCCTGTATCCTATCCTGTCCTCTATCCTATCCTATCCTCTATCCTATCCTATCCTCTATCCTATCCTATCCTGTATCCTATCCTATCCTCTGTCCTATCCTATCCTCTATCCTATCCTATCCTCTATCCTATCCTATCATCTATCCTCTATCCTATCCTATTAAATCCCCTATCCTATCCTCTATCCTACCCTATCCTCTGTCATATCCTATCCTCTATCCTATCCTATCCTCTATCCTATCCTATCCTCTATCCTATCCTATCCTATCCTCTATCCTATCCTATCCTCTATCCTATCCTATCCTCTATCCTCTATGCTATCCTATCCTCTATCCTCTATCCTATTATATCCTCTATCCTATCCTATCGTCTATCCTATCCCCTATCCTATCCTATCCTCTATCCTATCCTATCCTCCATCCTATCCTATCCTCAATCCTATCCTTTCCTGTATCCTATCCAATCCTGTATCCTATCCTGTCCTCTATCCTACCCTATCCTCTATCCTATCCTATGCTCTATCCTATCCTATCGTCTATCCTATCCTCTATCCTATCCTATTCCTCTATCCTATCCTATCCTCTATCCTATCCTATGCTCTATCCTATCCTATAGTCTATCCTATCCTCTATCCTATACTATTCCTCTATCCTATCCTATCCTCTATCCTATCCTCTATCCTATCCTATCCTCTATCCTATCCTATCCTCCATCCTATCCTATACTCAATCCTATCCTTTCCTGTATCCTATCCAATCCTGTATCCTATCCTGTCCTCTATCCTATCCTATCCTCTATCCTATCCTATCCTCTATCCTATCCTATCCTGTATCCTATCCTATCCTCTATCCTATCCTATCCTCTATCCTATCCTATCGTCTATCCTATCCTCTATCCTATCCTATTCCTCTATCCTATCCTATCCTCTATCCTATCCTATGCTCTATCCTATCCTATAGTCTATCCTATCCTCTATCCTATACTATTCCTCTATCCTATCCTATCCTCTATCCTATCCTCTATCCTATCCTATCCTCTGTCCTATCCTATCCTCTATCCTATCCTATCCTCTATCCTATCCTCTATCCTATCCTATCGTCTATCCTATCCTCTATCCTATCCTATCCTATATCCTATCCTATCCGCTATCCTATCCTATCCTCTATCCTATCCTATCCTCTATCCTATCCTATCCTCTATCCTATCCTATCCTCTATCCTATCCTATCCTGTATCCTATCCAATCCTCTATCCTATTATCTATCCTATCCTATCCTCTATCCTATCCTATCCTCCATCCTATCCTGTATCCTATCCTATCCTCTATCCTATCCTATCCTCTATCCTATCCTATCCTCTGTCCTATCCTATCCTCTATCCTATCCTATCCTCTATCCTATCCTCTATCCTATCCTATCGTCTATCCTATGCTCTATCCTATCCTATCCTCTATCCTATCCTATCCTCAATCCTATCCTTCCCTGTATCCTATCCAATCCTGTATCCTATCCTGTCCTCTATCCTATCCTATCCTCTATCCTATCTTATCCTCTATCCTATCCTATCCTGTATCCTATCCTATCCTCTGTCCTATCCTATCCTCTATCCTATCCTATCCTCTATCCTATCCTATCATCTATCCTCTATCCTATCCTATTAAATCCCCTATCCTATCCTCTATCCTACCCTATCCTCTGTCATATCCTATCCTCTATCCTATCCTATCCTCTATCCTATCCTATCCTCTATCCTATCCTATCCTCTATCCTATCCTATCCTCTATCCTATCCTATCCTCTATCCTCTATCCTATCCTATCCTCTATCCTCTATCCTATCCTATCCTCTATCCTATCCTATCGTCTATCCTATCCCCTATCCTATCCTATCCTCTATCCTATCCTATCCTCCATCCTATCCTATCCTCAATCCTATCCTTTCCTGTATCCTATCCAATCCTGTATCCTATCCTGTCCTCTATCCTATCCTATCCTCTATCCTATCCTATGCTCTATCCTATCCTATCGTCTATCCTATCCTCTATCCTATCCTATTCCTCTATCCTATCCTATCCTCTATCCTATCCTATGCTCTATCCTATCCTATAGTCTATCCTATCCTCTATCCTATACTATTCCTCTATCCTATCCTATAGTCTATCCTATCCTCTATCCTATACTATTCCTCTATCCTATCCTATCCTCTATCCTATCCTCTATCCTATCCTATCCTCTATCCTATCCTATCCTCCATCCTATCCTATACTCAATCCTATCCTTTCCTGTATCCTATCCAATCCTGTATCCTATCCTGTCCTCTATCCTATCCTATCCTCTATCCTATCCTATCCTCTATCCTATCCTATCCTGTATCCTATCCTATCCTCTATCCTATCCTATCCTCTATCCTATCCTATCGTCTATCCTATCCTCTATCCTATCCTATTCCTCTATCCTATCCTATCCTCTATCCTATCCTATGCTCTATCCTATCCTATAGTCTATCCTATCCTCTATCCTATACTATTCCTCTATCCTATCCTATCCTCTATCCTATCCTCTATCCTATCCTATCCTCTATCCTATCCTATCCTCCATCCTATCCTATACTCAATCCTATCCTTTCCTGTATCCTATCCAATCCTGTATCCTATCCTGTCCTCTATCCTATCCTATCCTCTATCCTATCCTATCCTCTATCCTATCCTATCCTGTATCCTATCCTATCCTCTATCCTATCCTATCCTCTATCCTATCCTATCCTCTATCCTATCCTATCTTTTATCCTACCTTATCATCTATCCTATCAAATCCCCTATCCTATCCTCTATCCTATCCTATCCTCTATCCTATCCTATCCTCCATCCTATCCTATCCTCAATCCTATTCTTTCCTGTAACCTATCCAATCTTTTATCCTATCCTGTCCTCTATCCTATCCTATCCTCTATCCTATCCTATCCTCTATCCTATCCTATCTTCTATCCTATCCTATCCTCTATCCTATCAAATCACCTACCCTATTCTCTGTCCTATCCTATCCTCTATCCTATCCTATCCTCTATCCTATCCTATCCTCTATCCTATCCTATCCTCTATCCTATCCTATCCTCTATCCTATCCTCTATCCTATCCTATCCTCTATCCTATCCTATCCTCTATCCTATCCTATCCTCTATCCTATCCTATCCTCTATCCTCTATCCTATCCTTTCCTCTATCCTCTATCCTATCCTATCCTATCGTCTATCCTATCCTCTATCCTATCCTATCCTATCGTCTATCCTATCCTCTATCCTATCCTATCCTCTATCCTATCCTATCCTCTATCCTATCCTATCCTCTATCCAATCCTATCCTCTATCCTATCCTATCCTCTATCCTATCCTATCCTCTATCCTATCCTATCCTCTATCCTATCCTATCCTCTATCCTATCCTATCCTCTATCCTATCCTATCCTCTATCCTATCCTATCCTCTATCCTATCCTATCCTCTATCCTTTCCTATCCTCTATCCTATCCTATCCTCTATCCTATCCTATCCTCTACCCTATCCTATCCTCTATCCTATCCTATTATCTATCCTATCCTATCCTCTATCCTATCCTATCCTCTATCCTATCCTATCCTCTATCCTATCCTATCCTCTATCCTATCCTATCCTCTATCCTATCCTATCCTCTATCCTATCCTATCCTCTATCCTATCCTATCCTCTATCCTATCAAATCCCCTATCCTATCAAATCCCCTATCCTATCCTCTATCCTATCCTATCCTGTATCCTATCCAATACTCTATCCTATCCTGTATCCTATCCTATCCTCTATCCTATCCTATTCCTCTATCCTATCCTATCCTCTATCCTATCCTATGCTCTATCCTATCCTATAGTCTATCCTATCCTCTATCCTATACTATTCCTCTATCCTATCCTATCCTCTATCCTATCCTCTATCCTATCCTATCCTCTATCCTATCCTATCCTCCATCCTATCCTATACTCAATCCTATCCTTTCCTGTATCCTATCCAATCCTGTATCCTATCCTGTCCTCTATCCTATCCTATCCTCTATCCTATCCTATCCTCTATCCTATCCTATCCTGTATCCTATCCTATCCTCTATCCTATCCTATCCTCTATCCTATCCTATCGTCTATCCTATCCTCTATCCTATCCTATTCCTCTATCCTATCCTATCCTCTATCCTATCCTATGCTCTATCCTATCCTATAGTCTATCCTATCCTCTATCCTATACTATTCCTCTATCCTATCCTATCCTCTATCCTATCCTCTATCCTATCCTATCCTCTATCCTATCCTCTATCCTATCCTATCCTCTATCCTATCCTATCCTCCATCCTATCCTATACTCAATCCTATCCTTTCCTGTATCCTATCCAATCCTGTATCCTATCCTGTCCTCTATCCTATCCTATCCTCTATCCTATCCTATCCTCTATCCTATCCTATCCTGTATCCTATCCTATCCTCTATCCTATCCTATCCTCTATCCTATCCTATCCTCTATCCTATCCTATCCTCTATCCTATCCTATCCTCTATCCTATCCTATCTTTTATCCTACCTTATCATCTATCCTATCAAATCCCCTATCCTATCCTCTATCCTATCCTATCCTCTATCCTATCCTATCCTCCATCCTATCCTATCCTCAATCCTATTCTTTCCTGTTACCTATCCAATCTTTTATCCTATCCTGTCCTCTATCCTATCCTATCCTCTATCCTATCCTATCCTCTATCCTATCCTATCTTCTATCCTATCCTATCCTCTATCCTATCAAATCACCTACCCTATTCTCTGTCCTATCCTATCCTCTATCCTATCCTATCCTCTATCCTATCCTATCCTCTATCCTATCCTATCCTCTATCCTATCCTATCCTCTATCCTATCCTATCCTCTATCCTATCCTATCCTCTATCCTATCCTATCCTCTATCCTCTATCCTATCCTTTCCTCTATCCTCTATCCTATCCTATCCTATCGTCTATCCTATCCTCTATCCTATCCTATCCTATCGTCTATCCTATCCTCTATCCTATCCTATCCTCTATCCTATCCTATCCTCCATCCTATCCTATCCTCAATCCTATCGTTTCCTGTATCCTATCCAATCCTGTATCCTATCCTGTCCTCTATCCTATCCTATCCTCTATTCTATCCTATGCTCTATCCTATCCTATCGTCTATCCTATCCTCTATCCTATCCTATTCCTCTATCCTATCCTATCCTCTATCCTATCCTATCCTATATCCTATCCTATCCTCTATCCTATCCTATCCTCTATCCTATCCTATCCTCCATCCTATCCTATCCTGTATCCTATCCTATCCTCTATCCTATCCTATCCTCTATCCTATCCTATCTTCTATCCTATCCTATCCTCTATCCTATCAAATCCCCAACCCTATCCTCTGTCCTATCCTATCCTCTATCCTATCCTATCCTCTATCGTATCCTATCCTCTATCCTATCCTATCCTCTATCCTCTATCCTATCCTATCCTCTATCCTCTATCCTATCCTATCCTCTATCCTATCCTATCGTCTATCCTATCGTCTATCCTATCCTATCCTCTATCCTATCCTATCCTCCATCCTATAATATCCTCAATCATATCCTTTCCTGTATCCTATCCAATCTTGTATCCTATCCTGTCCTCTATCCTATCCTATCCTCTATCCTATCCTATGCTTTATCCTATCCTATCGTCTATCCTATCCTCTATCCTATCCTATCCTATCCTATATCCTATCCTATCCTCTATCCTATCCTATCCTCTACAATATCCTATCCTCTATCCTATCCTATCCTCTATCCTATCCTATCCTCTATCCTATCCTATCCTCCATCCTATCCTATCCTCAATCCTATCCTTTCCTGCATCCTATCCAATCCTGTATCCTATCCTGTCCTCTATCCTATCCTATCCTCTATCCTATCCTATCCTCTATCCTATCCTATCCTCTATCCTATCAAATCCCCTATCCTATCCTCTATCCTATCCTATCCTGTATCCTATCCAATCCTCTATCCTATCCTCTATCCTATCCTATCCTATCGTCTATCCTATACTCTATCCTATCCTATCCTATCGTCTATCCTATCCTCTATCCTATCCTATCCTCTATCCTATCCTATCCTCCATCCTATCCTATCCTCAATCCTATCGTTTCCTGTATCCTATCCAATCCTGTATCCTATCCTGTCCTCTATCCTATCCTATCCTCTATCCTATCCTATGCTCTATCCTATCCTATCGTCTATCCTATCCTCTATCCTATCCTATTCCTCTATCCTATCCTATCCTCTATCCTATCCTATCCTATATCCTATCCTATCCTCTATCCTATCCTATCCTCTATCCTATCCTATCCTCTATCCTATCCTATCCTCTATCCTATCCTATCCTCTATCCTATCCTATCCTCTATCCTATCCTATCCTCTATCCTATCCTATCCTCTATCCTATCCTATCCTCTATCCAATCCTATCCTCTATCCTATCCTATCCTCTATCCTATCCTATCCTCTATCCTATCCTATCCTCCATCCTATCCTATCCTGTATCCTATCCTATCCTCTATCCTATCCTATCCTCTATCCTATCCTATCCTCTGTCCTATCCTATCCTCTATCCTATCCTATCCTCTATCCTATCCTATCCTCTATCCTATCCTCTATCCTATCCTATCGTCTATCCTATCCTCTATCCTATCCTATCCTATATCCTATCCTATCCTCTATCCTATCCTATCCTCTATCCTATCCTATCCTCTATCCTATCCTATCCTCTATCCTATCCTATCCTCTATCCTATCCTATCCTGTATCCTATCCAATCCTCTATCCTATTATCTATCCTATCCTACCCTCTATCCTATCCTATCCTCCATCCTATCCTGTATCCTATCCTATCCTCTATCCTATCCTATCCTCTATCCTATCCTATCCTCTGTCCTATCCTATCCTCTATCCTATCCTATCCTCTATCCTATCCTCTATCCTATCCTATCGTCTATCCTATCCTCTATCCTATCCTATCCTCTATCCTATCCTATCCTCAATCCTATCCTTTCCTGTATCCTATCCAATCCTGTATCCTCTCCTGTCCTCTATCCTATACTATCCTCTATTCGATCCTATCCTTTTATCCTATCCTATCCTATCCTCTATCCTATCCTATCTTCTATCCTATCCTATCCTCTATCCTATCAAATCCCCTATCCTATCCTCTGTCCTATCCTATCCTCTATCCTATCCTATCCTCTATCCTATCCTATCCTCTATCCTATCCTATCCTCTATCCTATCCTATCCTCTATCCTATACTATCCTCTATCCTATCCTATCCTCTATCCTATCCTATCCTCTATCCTCTATCCTCTACCCTCTATCCTCTATCCTCTGTCCTCTATCCTATCCTATCCTCTGTCCTATCCTATCCTCTATCCTATCCTATCCTCTATCCTATGCTATCCTCTATCCTATCCTATCCTCTATCCTATCCTATCCTCTATCCTATCCTATCCTCTATTCTATCCTATCCTCTATCCTATCCTATCCTCTATCCTATCCTATCCTCTATCCTATCCTATCCTCTATCCTATCCTATCCTCTATCCTATCCTCTATCCTATCCTATCCTCTATCCTATCATGTCGTCTATCCTATCCTCTATCCTATCCTATCCTCCATACTATCCTATCCTCAATCCTATCCTTTCCTGTATCCTATCCAATCCTGTATCCTATCCTGTCTTCTATACTATCCTATCCTCTATCCTAACCTATCCTCTATCTTATCCTATCCTCTATCCTATCCTATCTTCTATCCTATCCTATCCTCTATCCTATCCTATCCCCTATCCTATCCTCTATCCTATCTTCTATCCTATCCTATCCTCTATCCTATCAAATCCCCAATCCTATCCTCTATCCTATCCTATCATCTATCCTCTATCCTATCCAATCCTCTATCCTATCCTATCCTCTATCCTATCAAATCCCCTATCCTATCCTCTGTCCTATCCTATCCTCTATCCTATCCTATCATCTATCCTATCCTATCCTCTATCCTATCCTATCGTCTATCCTATCCTCTATCCTATCCTATCCTCTATCCTATCCTATCCTCTATCCTATCCTATCCTCTATCCTATCCTATCCTCTATCCTATCAAATCCCCTATCCTATCCTCTATCCTATCCTATCATCTATCCTCAATCCTATCCAATCCTCTATCCTATCCTATCCTCTATCCTATCAAATCCCCTATCCTATCCTCTGTCCTATCCTATCCTCTATCCTATCCTATCCTCTATCCTATCGTATCCTCTATCCTATCCTATCGTCTATCCTATCCTCTATCCTATATTATACTCTATCCTATCCTATCCTCCATCCTATCCTATCCTCAATCCTATCCTTTCCTGTATCCTATCCAATCCTGTATCCTATCCTGTCCTCTATTCTATCCTACGTTCTATCCTATCCTATCCTCTATCCTATCCTATTCTCTATCCTATCCTATGCTCTATCCTATCCTATCGTCTATCTTATCTTCTATCCTATCCTATCAAATCCCCTATCCTATCCTCTGTCCTATCCTATCCTCTATCCTCTATCCTCTATCCTATCCTATCCTCTATCCTATCCTATCCTCTGTCCTATCCTATACTCTATCCTATCCTATCCTCTATCCTATCCTCTATCCTATCCTATCGTCTATCCTATCCTCTATCCTATCCTATCCTATATCCTATCCTATCCTCTATCCTATCCTATCCTCTATCCTATCCTATCCTCTATCCTATCCTATCCTCTATCCTATCCTATCCTCTATCCTATCCTATCTTGTATCCTATCCAATCCTCTATCCTATTATCTATCCTATCCTACCCTCTATCCTATCCTATCCTCCATCCTATCCTGTATCCTATCCTATCCTCTATCCTATCCTATCCTCTATCCTATCCTATCCTCTGTCCTATCCTATCCTCTATCCTATCCTATCCTCTATCCTATCCTCTATCCTATCCTATCGTCTATCCTATCCTCTATCCTATCCTATCCTCTATCCTATCCTATCCTCAATCCTATCCTTTCCTGTATCCTATCCAATCCTGTATCCTCTCCTGTCCTCTATCCTATACTATCCTCTATTCGATCCTATCCTTTTATCCTATCCTATCCTATCCTCTATCCTATCCTATCTTCTATCCTATCCTATCCTCTATCCTATCAAATCCCCTATCCTATCCTCTGTCCTATCCTATCCTCTATCCTATCCTATCCTCTATCCTATCCTATCCTCTATCCTATCCTATCCTCTATCCTATCCTATCCTCTATCCTATACTATCCTCTATCCTATCCTATCCTCTATCCTATCCTATCCTCTATCCTCTATCCTCTACCCTCTATCCTCTATCCTCTATCCTCTATCCTATCCTATCCTCTGTCCTATCCTATCCTCTATCCTATCCTATCCTCTATCCTATGCTATCCTCTATCCTATCCTATCCTCTATCCTATCCTATCCTCTATCCTATCCTATCCTCTATTCTATCCTATCCTCTATCCTATCCTATCCTCTATCCTATCCTATCCTCTATCCTATCCTATCCTCTATCCTATCCTATCCTCTATCCTATCCTCTATCCTATCCTATTCCTCTATCCTAACCTATCCTCTATCCTATCCTATCCTCTATTCTATCCTATCCTCTATCCTATCCTATCCTCTATCCTATCCTATCCTCTATCCTATCCTATCCTATCCTCTATCCTATCCTATCCTATCCTATCCTATCCTATCCTCTATCCTATCCTATCCTGTATCCTATCCTATCCTCTATCCTCTATCCTATCCTATCCTCTATCCTATCCTATCCTCTATCCTATCATGTCGTCTATCCTATCCTCTATCCTATCCTATCCTCTATCCTATCCTATCCTCCATACTATATTATCCTCAATCCTATCCTTTCCTGTATCCTATCCAATCCTGTATCCTATCCTGTCTTCTATACTATCCTATCCTCTATCCTAACCTATCCTCTATCTTATCCTATCCTCTATCCTATCCTATCTTCTATCCTATCCTATCCTCTATCCTATCCTATCCCCTATCCTATCCTCTATCCTATCTTCTATCCTATCCTATCCTCTATCCTATCAAATCCCCAATCCTATCCTCTATCCTATCCTATCATCTATCCTCTATCCTATCCAATCCTCTATCCTATCCTATCCTCTATCCTATCAAATCCCCTATCCTATCCTCTGTCCTATCCTATCCTCTATCCTATCCTATCATCTATCCTATCCTATCCTCTATCCTATCCTATCGTCTATCCTATCCTCTATCCTATCCTATCCTCTATCCTATCCTATCCTCTATCCTATCCTATCCTCTATCCTATCCTATCCTCTATCCTATCCTATCCTCTATCCTATCAAATCCCCTATCCTATCCTCTATCCTATCCTATCATCTATCCTCAATCCTATCCAATCCTCTATCCTATCCTATCCTCTATCCTATCAAATCCCCTATCCTATCCTCTGTCCTATCCTATCCTCTATCCTATCCTATCCTCTATCCTATCGTATCCTCTATCCTATCCTATCCTCTATCCTATCCTATCCTCTATCCTATCCTATCCTCTATCCTATACTATCCTCTATCCTATCCTATCCTCTATCCTATCCTATCCTCTATCCTCTATCCTCTACCCTCTATCCTCTATCCTCTGTCCTCTATCCTATCCTATCCTCTGTCCTATCCTATCCTCTATCCTATCCTATCCTCTATCCTATGCTATCCTCTATCCTATCCTATCCTCTATCCTATCCTATCCTCTATCCTATCCTATCCTCTATTCTATCCTATCCTCTATCCTATCCTATCCTCTATCCTATCCTATCCTCTATCCTATCCTATCCTCTATCCTATCCTATCCTCTATCCTATCCTCTATCCTATCCTATTCCTCTATCCTAACCTATCCTCTATCCTATCCTATCCTCTATTCTATCCTATCCTCTATCCTATCCTATCCTCTATCCTATCCTATCCTCTATCCTATCCTATCCTATCCTCTATCCTATCCTATCCTATCCTATCCTATCCTATCCTCTATCCTATCCTATCCTCTATCCTCTATCCTATCCTATCCTCTATCCTCTATCCTCTATCCTATCCTATCCTCTATCCTATCCTATCGTCTATCCTAACCTATCCTCTATCCTATCCTATCCTCTATCCTATCCTATCCTCTATCCTATCCTATCCTCTATTCTATCCTATCCTCTATCCTATCCTATCCTCTATCCTATCCTATCCTCTATCCTATCCTATCCTCTATCCTATCCTATCCTCTATCCTATCAAATCCCCTATCCTATCCTCTATCCTATCCTATCCTGTATCCTATCCTATCCTCTATCCTCTATCCTATCCTATCCTCTATCCTATCCTATCCTCTATCCTATCATGTCGTCTATCCTATCCTCTATCCTATCCTATCCTCCATACTATCCTATCCTCAATCCTATCCTTTCCTGTATCCTATCCAATCCTGTATCCTATCCTGTCTTCTATACTATCCTATCCTCTATCCTAACCTATCCTCTATCTTATCCTATCCTCTATCCTATCCTATCTTCTATCCTATCCTATCCTCTATCCTATCCTATCCCCTATCCTATCCTCTATCCTATCTTCTATCCTATCCTATCCTCTATCCTATCAAATCCCCAATCCTATCCTCTATCCTATCCTATCATCTATCCTCTATCCTATCCAATCCTCTATCCTATCCTATCCTCTATCCTATCAAATCCCCTATCCTATCCTCTGTCCTATCCTATCCTCTATCCTATCCTATCATCTATCCTATCCTATCCTCTATCCTATCCTATCGTCTATCCTATCCTCTATCCTATCCTATCCTCTATCCTATCCTATCCTCTATCCTATCCTATCCTCTATCCTATCAAATCCCCTATCCTATCCACTATCCTATCCTATCATCTATCCTCAATCCTATCCAATCCTCTATCCTATCCTATCCTCTATCCTATCAAATCCCCTATCCTATCCTCTGTCCTATCCTATCCTCTATCCTATCCTATCCTCTATCCTATCGTATCCTCTATCCTATCCTATCGTCTATCCTATCCTCTATCCTATATTATACTCTATCCTATCCTATCCTCCATCCTATCCTATCCTCAATCCTATCCTTTCCTGTATCCTATCCAATCCTGTATCCTATCCTGTCCTCTATTCTATCCTACGTTCTATCCTATCCTATCCTCTATCCTATCCTATTCTCTATCCTATCCTATGCTCTATCCTATCCTATCGTCTATCTTATCTTCTATCCTATCCTATCAAATCCCCTATCCTATCCTCTGTCCTATCCTATCCTCTATCCTCTATCCTCTATCCTATCCTATCCTCTATCCTATCCTATCCTCTGTCCTATCCTATCCTCTATCCTATCCTATCCTCTATCCTATCCTCTATCCTATCCTATCGTCTATCCTATCCTCTATCCTATCCTATCCTATATCCTATCCTATCCTCTATCCTATCCTATCCTCTATCCTATCCTATCCTCTATCCTATCCTATCCTCTATCCTATCCTATCCTCTATCCTATCCTATCCTGTATCCTATCCAATCCTCTATCCTATTATCTATCCTATCCTACCCTCTATCCTATCCTATCCTCCATCCTATCCTGTATCCTATCCTATCCTCTATCCTATCCTATCCTCTATCCTATCCTATCCTCTGTCCTATCCTATCCTCTATCCTATCCTATCCTCTATCCTATCCTCTATCCTATCCTCTATCCTATCCTATCGTCTATCCTATCCTCTATCCTATCCTATCCTCTATCCTATCCTATCCTCAATCCTATCCTTTCCTGTATCCTATCCAATCCTGTATCCTCTCCTGTCCTCTATCCTATACTATCCTCTATTCGATCCTATCCTTTTATCCTATCCTATCCTATCCTCTATCCTATCCTATCTTCTATCCTATCCTATCCTCTATCCTATCAAATCCCCTATCCTATCCTCTGTCCTATCCTATCCTCTATCCTATCCTATCCTCTATCCTATCCTATCCTCTATCCTATCCTATCCTCTATCCTATCCTATCCTCTATCCTATACTATCCTCTATCCTATCCTATCCTCTATCCTATCCTATCCTCTATCCTCTATCCTCTACCCTCTATCCTCTATCCTCTATCCTCTATCCTATCCTATCCTCTGTCCTATCCTATCCTCTATCCTATCCTATCCTCTATCCTATGCTATCCTCTATCCTATCCTATCCTCTATCCTATCCTATCCTCTATCCTATCCTATCCTCTATTCTATCCTATCCTCTATCCTATCCTATCCTCTATCCTATCCTATCCTCTATCCTATCCTATCCTCTATCCTATCCTATCCTCTATCCTATCCTCTATCCTATCCTATTCCTCTATCCTAACCTATCCTCTATCCTATCCTATCCTCTATTCTATCCTATCCTCTATCCTATCCTATCCTCTATCCTATCCTATCCTCTATCCTATCCTATCCTATCCTCTATCCTATCCTATCCTATCCTATCCTATCCTATCCTCTATCCTATCCTATCCTGTATCCTATCCTATCCTCTATCCTCTATCCTATCCTATCCTCTATCCTATCCTATCCTCTATCCTATCATGTCGTCTATCCTATCCTCTATCCTATCCTATCCTCTATCCTATCCTATCCTCCATACTATCCTATCCTCAATCCTATCCTTTCCTGTATCCTATACAATCCTGTATCCTATCCTGTCTTCTATACTATCCTATCCTCTATCCTAACCTATCCTCTATCTTATCCTATCCTCTATCCTATCCTATTTTCTATCCTATCCTATCCTCTATCCTATCCTATCCCCTATCCTATCCTCTATCCTATCTTCTATCCTATCCTATCCTCTATCCTATCAAATCCCCAATCCTATCCTCTATCCTATCCTATCATCTATCCTCTATCCTATCCAATCCTCTATCCTATCCTATCCTCTATCCTATCAAATCCCCTATCCTATCCTCTGTCCTATCCTATCCTCTATCCTATCCTATCATCTATCCTATCCTATCCTCTATCCTATCCTATCGTCTATCCTATCCTCTATCCTATCCTATCCTCTATCCTATCCTATCCTCTATCCTATCCTATCCTCTATCCTATCCTATCCTCTATCCTATCCTATCCTCTATCCTATCAAATCCCCTATCCTATCCTCTATCCTATCCTATCATCTATCCTCAATCCTATCCAATCCTCTATCCTATCCTATCCTCTATCCTATCAAATCCCCTATCCTATCCTCTGTCCTATCCTATCCTCTATCCTATCCTATCCTCTATCCTATCGTATCCTCTATCCTATCCTATCGTCTATCCTATCCTCTATCCTATCCTATACTCTATCCTATCCTATCCTCCATCCTATCCTATCCTCAATCCTATCCTTTCCTGTATCCTATCCAATCCTGTATCCAATCCTGTCCTCTATTCTATCCTACGTTCTATCCTATCCTATCCTCTATCCTATCCTATTCTCTATCCTATCCTATGCTCTATCCTATCCTATCGTCTATCTTATCTTCTATCCTATCCTATCAAATCCCCTATCCTATCCTCTGTCCTATCCTATCCTCTATCCTCTATCCTCTATCCTATCCTATCCTCTATCCTATCCTATCCTCTACCCTATCCTGTCGTCTATCCTATTCTCTATCCTATCCTATCGTATCCTCCATCCTATCCTATCCTCAATCCTATCCTTTCCTGTATCCTATCCAATCCTGAATCCTATCCTGTCCTCTATACTATCCTATCCTCTATCCTATCCTATCCTCTATCTTATCCTATCCTCTATCCTATCCTATCTTCTATCCTATCCTATCCTCTATCCTATCCTATCCCCTATCCTATCCTCTATCCTATCATCTATCCTCTATCCTATCCTATCTTCTATCCTATCCTATCCTCTATCCTATCAAATCCCCTATCCTATCCTCTATCCTATCCTATCATCTATCCTCTATCCTATCCAATCCTCTATCCTATCCTATCCTCTATCCTATCAAATCCCCTATCCTATCCTCTGTCCTATCATATCCTCTATCCTATCCTATCATCTATCCTATCCTATCCTCTATCCTATCCTATCGTCTATCCTATCCTCTATCCTATCCTATCCTCTATCCTATCCTATCCTCTATCCTATCCTATCTTCTATCCTATCCTATCCTCTATCCTATCAAATCCCCTACCCTATCCTCTGTCCTATCCTATCCTCTATCCTATCCTATCCTCTATCCTATCCTATCCTCTATCCTATCCTATCCTCTATCCTCTATCCTATACTATCCTCTATCCTATCCTATCCTCTATCCTATCCTATCGTCTATCCTATCCTCTATCCTAACCTATCCTCTATCCTATCCTATCCTCCATCCTATCCTATCCTCAATCCTATCCTTTCCTGTATCCTATCCAATCCTGTATCCTATCCTGTCCTCTATACTATCCTATCCTCTATCCTATCCTATCCTCTATTCTATCTTATCCTCTAACCTATCCTATGATCTATCCTACCCTATCGTCTATGCTATCCTCTATCCTATCCTATTCCTCTATCCTATCCTATCCTCTATCCTATCCTATCCTCTATCCTATACTATCCTCTATCCTATCCTATCCTCTATCCTATCCTATCCTCTATCCTCTATCCTCTATCCTCTACCCTCTATCCTCTATCCTCTATCCTCTATCCTATCCTATCCTCTGTCCTATCCTATCCTCTATCCTATCCTATCCTCTATCCTATGCTATCCTCTATCCTATCCTATCCTCTATCCTCTATCCTATCCTATCCTCTATCCTCTATCCTCTATCCTATCCTATCCTCTATCCTATCCTATCGTCTATCCTAACCTATCCTCTATCCTATCCTATCCTCTATCCTATCCTATCCTCTATCCTATCCTATCCTCTATTCTATCCTATCCTCTATCCTATCCTATCCTCTATCCTATCCTATCCTCTATCCTATCCTATCCTCTATCCTATCCTATCCTCTATCCTATCAAATCCCCTATCCTATCCTCTATCCTATCCTATCCTGTATCCTATCCTATCCTCTATCCTCTATCCTATCCTATCCTCTATCCTATCCTATCCTCTATCCTATCATGTCGTCTATCCTATCCTCTATCCTATCCTATCCTCTATCCTATCCTATCCTCCATACTATCCTATCCTCAATCCTATCCTTTCCTGTATCCTATCCAATCCTGTATCCTATCCTGTCCTCTATACTATCCTATCCTCTATCCTAACCTATCCTCTATCTTATCCTATCCTCTATCCTATCCTATCTTCTATCCTATCCTATCCTCTATCCTATCCTATCCCCTATCCTATCCTCTATCCTATCTTCTATCCTATCCTATCCTCTATCCTATCAAATCCCCAATCCTATCCTCTATCCTATCCTATCATCTATCCTCTATCCTATCCAATCCTCTATCCTATCCTATCCTCTATCCTATCAAATCCCCTATCCTATCCTCTGTCCTATCCTATCCTCTATCCTATCCTATCATCTATCCTATCCTATCCTCTATCCTATCCTATCGTCTATCCTATCCTCTATCCTATCCTATCCTCTATCCTATCCTATCCTCTATCCTATCCTATCTTCTATCCTATCCTACCCTCTATCCTATCAAATCCCCTACCCTATCCTCTGTCCTATCCTATCCTCTATCCTATCCTATCCTCTATCCTATCCTATCCTCTATCCTATCCTATCCTCTATCCTCTATCCTATACTATCCTCTATCCTATCCTATCCTCTATCCTATCCTATCCTCCATCCTATCCTATCTTCAATCCTATCCTTTCCTGTATCCTATCCAATCCTGTATCATATCCTGTCCTCTATACTATCATATCCTCTATCCTATCCTATCCTCTATTCTATCTTATCCTCTATCCTATCCTATGATCTATCCTATCCTATCGTCTATCCTATCCTCTATCCTATCCTATTCCTCTATCCTATCCTATCCTCTATCCTATCCTATCCTCTATTCTATCCTATCCTCTATCCTATCCTATCCTCTATCCTATCCTATCCTCTATCCTCTATCCTCTATCCTATACTATCCTCTATCCTATCCTATCCTCTATCCTATCCTATCCTCCATCCTACCCTATCTTCAATCCTATCCTTTCCTGTATCCTATCCAATCCTGTATCCTATCCTGTCCTCTATACTATCCTATCCTCTATCCTATCCTATCCTCTATCCTATCCTATCCTCTATCCTATCCTATCCTCTATCCTATCCTATCCTCTATCCTCTATCCTATACTATCCTCTATCCTATCCTATCCTCTATCCTATCCTATCCTCCATCCTATCCTATCTTCAATCCTATCCTTTCCTGTATCCTATCCAATCCTGTATCCTATCCTGTCCTCTATACTATCCTATCCTCTATCCTATCCTATCCTCTATTCTATCTTATCCTCTAACCTATCCTATGATCTATCCTATCCTATCGTCTATGCTATCCTCTATCCTATCCTATTCCTCTATCCTATCCTATCCTCTATCCTATCCTATCCTCTATTCTATCCTATCCTCTATCCTATCCTATCCTCTATCCTATCCTATCCTCTATCCTATCAAATCCCCTATCCTATCCTCTATCCTATCCTATCATCTATCCTCAATCCTATCCAATCCTCTATCCTATCCTATCCTCTATCCTATCAAATCCCCTATCCTATCCTCTGTCCTATCCTATCCTCTATCCTATCCTATCCTCTATCCTATCGTATCCTCTATCCTATCCTATCGTCTATCCTATCCTCTATCCTATCCTATCCTCTATCCTATCCTATCCTCTATCCTATCCTATCTTCTATCCTATCCTATCCTCTATCCTATCAAATCCCCTACCCTATCCTCTGTCCTATCCTATCCTCTACCCTATCCTATCATCTATCCTATCCTATCCTCTATCCTATCCTATCGTCTATCCTATCCTCTATCCTATCCTATCCTCTATCCTATCCTATCCTCTATCCTATCAAATCCCCTATCCTATCCTCTGTCCTATCCTATCCTCTATCCTATCCTATCCCCTATCCTATCCTCTATCCTATCTTCTATCCTATCCTATCCTCTATCCTATCAAATCCCCAATCCTATCCTCTATCCTATCCTATCATCTATCCTCTATCCTATCCAATCCTCTATCCTATCCTATCCTCTATCCTATCAAATCCCCTATCCTATCCTCTGTCCTATCCTATCCTCTATCCTATCCTATCATCTATCCTATCCTATCCTCTATCCTATCCTATCGTCTATCCTATCCTCTATCCTATCCTATCCTCTATCCTATCCTATCCTCTATCCTATCAAATCCCCTATCCTATCCTCTGTCCTATCCTATCCTCTATCCTATCCTATCATCTATCCTATCCTATCCTCTATCCTATCCTATCGTCTATCCTATCCTCTATCCTATCCTATCCTCTATCCTATCCTATCCTCTATCCTATCCTATCTTCTATCCTATCCTACCCTCTATCCTATCAAATCCCCTACCCTATCCTCTGTCCTATCCTATCCTCTATCCTATCCTATCCTCTATCCTATCCTATCCTCTATCCTATCCTATCCTCTATCCTCTATCCTATACTATCCTCTATCCTATCCTATCCTCTATCCTATCCTATCCTCCATCCTATCCTATCTTCAATCCTATCCTTTCCTGTATCCTATCCAATCCTGTATCCTATCCTGTCCTCTATACTATCCTATCCTCTATCCTATCCTATCCTCTATTCTATCTTATCCTCTATCATATCCTATGATCTATCCTATCCTATCGTCTATCCTATCCTCTATCCTATCCTATTCCTCTATCCTAACCTATCCTCTATCCTATCCTATCCTCTATTCTATCCTATCCTCTATCCTATCCTATCCTCTATTCTATCTTATCCTCTATCCTATCCTATCCTATCCTCTATCCTATCCTATCCTATCCTATCCTATCCTCTATCCTATCCTATCCTCTATCCTATCCTATCCTCTATCGTATCCTATCCTCTATCCTATCCTATCCTCTATCCTCTATCCTCTATCCTATACTATCCTCTATCCTATCCTATCCTCTATCCTATCCTATCCTCCATCCTATCCTATCTTCAATCCTATCCTTTCCTGTATCCTATCCAATCCTGTATCCTATCCTGTCCTCTATACTATCCTATCCTCTATCCTATCCTATCCTCTATCCTATCCTATCCTCTATCCTATCCTATCCTCTATCCTATCCTATCCTCTATCCTCTATCCTATACTATCCTCTATCCTATCCTATCCTCTATCCTATCCTATCCTCCATCCTATCCTATCTTCAATCCTATCCTTTCCTGTATCCTATCCAATCCTGTATCCTATCCTGTCCTCTATACTATCCTATCCTCTATCCTATCCTATCCTCTATTCTATCTTATCCTCTAACCTATCCTATGATCTATCCTATCCTATCGTCTATGCTATCCTCTATCCTATCCTATTCCTCTATCCTATCCTATCCTCTATCCTATCCTATCCTCTATTTTATCCTATCCTCTATCCTATCCTATCCTCTATCCTATCCTATCCTCTATCCTATCAAATCCCCTATCCTATCCTCTATCCTATCCTATCATCTATCCTCAATCCTATCCAATCCTCTATCCTATCCTATCCTCTATCCTATCAAATCCCCTATCCTATCCTCTGTCCTATCCTATCCTCTATCCTATCCTATCCTCTATCCTATCCTATCTTCTATCCTATCCTATCCTCTATCCTATCAAATCCCCTACCCTATCCTCTGTCCTATCCTATCCTCTACCCTATCCTATCATCTATCCTATCCTATCCTCTATCCTATCCTATCGTCTATCCTATCCTCTATCCTATCCTATCCTCTATCCTATCCTATCCTCTATCCTATCCTATCCTCTATCCTATCAAATCCCCTATCCTATCCTCTGTCCTATCCTATCCTCTATCCAATCCTATCCCCTATCCTATCCTCTATCCTATCTTCTATCCTATCCTATCCTCTATCCTATCAAATCCCCAATCCTATCCTCTATCCTATCCTATCATCTATCCTCTATCCTATCCAATCCTCTATCCTATCCTATCCTCTATCCTATCAAATCCCCTATCCTATCCTCTGTCCTATCCTATCCTCTATCCTATCCTATCATCTATCCTATCCTATCCTCTATCCTATCCTATCGTCTATCCTATCCTCTATCCTATCCTATCCTCTATCCTATCCTATCCTCTATCCTATCAAATCCCCTATCCTATCCTCTGTCCTATCCTATCCTCTATCCTATCCTATCATCTATCCTATCCTATCCTCTATCCTATCCTATCGTCTATCCTATCCTCTATCCTATCCTATCCTCTATCCTATCCTATCCTCTATCCTATCCTATCTTCTATCCTATCCTACCCTCTATCCTATCAAATCCCCTACCCTATCCTCTGTCCTATCCTATCCTCTATCCTATCAAATCCCCTATCCTATCCTCTGTCCTATCCTATCCTCTATCCTATCCTATCATCTATCCTATCCTATCCTCTATCCTATCCTATCGTCTATCCTATCCTCTATCCTATCCTATCCTCTATCCTATCCTATCCTCTATCCTATCAAATCCCCTATCCTATCCTCTGTCCTATCCTATCCTCTATCCTATCCTATCATCTATCCTATCCTATCCTCTATCCTATCCTATCGTCTATCCTATCCTCTATCCTATCAAATCCCCTATCCTATCCTCTGTCCTATCCTATCCTCTATCCTATCCTATCATCTATCCTATCCTATCCTCTATCCTATCCTATCGTCTATCCTATCCTCTATCCTATCCTATCCTCTATCCTATCCTATCCTCTATCCTATCCTATCCTCCATCCTATCCTACCTTCAATCCTATCCTTTCCTGTATCCTATCCAATCCTGTATCCTATCCTGTCCTCTATACTATCCTATCCTCTATCCTATCCTATCCTCTATTCTATCTTATCCTCTATCATATCCTATGATCTATCCTATCCTATCGTCTATCCTATCCTCTATCCTATCCTATTCCTCTATCCTAACCTATCCTCTATCCTATCCTATCCTCTATTCTATCCTATCCTCTATCCTATCCTATCCTCTATTCTATCTTATCCTCTATCCTATCCTATCCTATCCTCTATCCTATCCTATCCTATCCTATCCTATCCTCTATCCTATCCTATCCTCTATCCTATCCTATCCTCTATCGTATCCTATCCTCTATCCTATCCTATCCTCTATCCTATCCTACCCTCTATCCTATCAAATCCCCTACCCTATCCTCTGTCCTATCCTATCCTCTATCCTATCCTATCCTCTATCCTATCCTATCCTCTATCCTCTATCCTATACTATCCTCTATCCTATCCTATCCTCTATCCTATCCTATCCTCCATCCTATCCTATCTTCAATCCTATCCTTTCCTGTATCCTATCCAATCCTGTATCCTATCCTGTCCTCTATACTATCCTATCCTCTATCCTATCCTATCCTCTATTCTATCTTATCCTCTAACCTATCCTATGATCTATCCTATCCTATCGTCTATGCTATCCTCTATCCTATCCTATTCCTCTATCCTATCCTATCCTCTATCCTATCCTATCCTCTATTCTATCCTATCCTCTATCCTATCCTATCCTCTATCCTATCCTATCCTCTATCCTATCAAATCCCCTATCCTATCCTCTATCCTATCCTATCATCTATCCTCAATCCTATCCAATCCTCTATCCTATCCTATCCTCTATCCTATCAAATCCCCTATCCTATCCTCTGTCCTATCCTATCCTCTATCCTATCCTATCCTCTATCCTATCGTATCCTCTATCCTATCCTATCGTCTATCCTATCCTCTATCCTATCCTATCCTCTATCCTATCCTATCCTCTATCCTATCCTATCTTCTATCCTATCCTATCCTCTATCCTATCAAATCCCCTACCCTATCCTCTGTCCTATCCTATCCTCTACCCTATCAGCTATCCTCTATCCTATCCTATCTTCTATACTATCCTATCGTCTATCCTATCCTCTATCCTATCCTATACTCTATCCTATCCTATCCTCCATCCTATCCTATCCTCAATCCTATCCTTTCCTGTATCCTATCCAATCCTGTATCCTATCCTGTCCTCTATTCTATCCTACGTTCTATCCTATCCTATCCTCTATCCTATCCTATTCTCTATCCTATCCTATGCTCTATCCTATCCTATCGTCTATCTTATCTTCTATCCTATCCTATCAAATCCCCTATCCTATCCTCTGTCCTATCCTATCCTCTATCCTCTATCCTCTATCCTATCCTATCCTCTATCCTATCCTATCCTCTACCCTATCCTGGCGTCTATCCTATCCTCTATCCTATCCTATCGTATCCTCCATCCTATCCTATCCTCAATCCTATCCTTTCCTGTATCCTATCCAATCCTGTATCCTATCCTGTCCTCTATACTATCCTATCCTCTATCCTATCCTATCCTCTATCTTATCCTATCCTCTATCCTATCCTATCTTCTATCCTATCCTATCCTCTATCCTATCCTATCCCCTATCCTATCCTCTATCCTATCATCTATCCTCTATCCTATCCTATCTTCTATCCTATCCTATCCTCTATCCTATCAAATCCCCTATCCTATCCTCTATCCTATCCTATCATCTATCCTCTATCCTATCCAATCCTCTATCCTATCCTATCCTCTATCCTATCAAATCCCCTATCCTATCCTCTGTCCTATCATATCCTCTATCCTATCCTATCATCTATCCTATCCTATCCTCTATCCTATCCTATCGTCTATCCTATCCTCTATCCTATCCTATCCTCTATCCTATCCTATCCTCTATCCTATCCTATCTTCTATCCTATCCTATCCTCTATCCTATCAAATCCCCTACCCTATCCTCTGTCCTATCCTATCCTCTATCCTATCCTATCCTCTATCCTATCCTATCCTATCCTCTATCCTCTATCCTATACTATCCTCTATCCTATCCTATCCTCTATCCTATCCTATCGTCTATCCTATCCTCTATCCTAACCTATCCTCTATCCTATCCTATCCTCCATCCTATCCTATCCTCAATCCTATCCTTTCCTGTATCCTATCCAATCCTGTATCCTATCCTGTCCTCTATACTATCCTATCCTCTATCCTATCCTATCCTCTATTCTATCTTATCCTCTAACCTATCCTATGATCTATCCTATCCTATCGTCTATGCTATCCTCTATCCTATCCTATTCCTCTATCCTATCCTATCCTCTATCCTATCCTGTCCTCTATTCTATCCTATCCTCTATCCTATCCTATCCTCTATCCTATCCTATCCTCTTTCCTATCCTATCCTAACCTCTATCCTATCCTATCCTATCCTATCCTATCCTCTATCCTATCCTATCCTCTATCCTATCCTATCCTCTATCGTATCCTATCCTCTATCCTATCCTATCCTCTATCCTATACTATCCTCTATCCTATCCTATCCTCTATCCTATCCTATCCTCTATCCTCTATCCTCTACCCTCTATCCTCTATCCTCTATCCTCTATCCTCTATCCTCTATCCTATCCTATCCTCTGTCCTATCCTATCCTCTATCCTATCCTATCCTCTATCCTATGCTATCCTCTATCCTATCCTCTATCCTATGCTATCCTCTATCCTATCCTATCCTCTATCCTCTATCCTATCCTATCCTCTATCCTCTATCCTCTATCCTATCCTATCCTCTATCCTATCTTATCGTCTATCCTAACCTATCCTCTATCCTATCCTATCCTCTATCCTATCCTATCCTCTATCCTATCCTATCCTCTATCCTATCAAATCCCCTATCCTATCCTCTATCCTATCCTATCCTGTATCCTATCCTATCCTCTATCCTCTATCCTATCCTATCCTCTATCCTATCCTATCCTCTATCCTATCATGTCGTCTATCCTATCCTCTATCCTATCCTATCCTCTATCCTATCCTATCCTCCATACTATCCTATCCTCAATCCTATCCTTTCCTGTATCCTATCCAATCCTGTATCCTATCCTGTCCTCTATACTATCCTATCCTCTATCCTAACCTATCCTCTATCTTATCCTATCCTCTATCCTATCCTATCTTCTATCCTATCCTATCCTCTATCCTATCCTATCCCCTATCCTATCCTCTATCCTATCCTATCCTCTATCCTATCCTATCCTCTATCCTATCAAATCCCCTATCCTATCCTCTGTCCTATCCTATCCTCTATCCTATCCTATCCTCTATCCTATCCTATCTTCTATCCTATCCTACCCTCTATCCTATCAAATCCCCTACCCTATCCTCTGTCCTATCCTATCCTCTATCCTATCCTATCCTCTATCCTATCCTATCCTCTATCCTATCCTATCCTCTATCCTCTATCCTATACTATCCTCTATCCTATCCTATCCTCTATCCTATCCTATCCTCCATCCTATCCTATCTTCAATCCTATCCTTTCCTGTATCCTATCCAATCCTGTATCCTATCCTGTCCTCTATACTATCCTATCCTCTATCCTATCCTATCCTCTATTCTATCTTATCCTCTATCATATCCTATGATCTATCCTATCCTATCGTCTATCCTATCCTCTATCCTATCCTATTCCTCTATCCTAACCTATCCTCTATCCTATCCTATCCTCTATTCTATCCTATCCTCTATCCTATCCTATCCTCTATCCTATCCTATCCTCTATCCTATCCTATCCTATCCTCTATCCTATCCTATCCTATCCTATCCTATCCTCTATCCTATCCTATCCTCTATCCTATCCTATCCTCCATCCTATCCTATCTTCAATCCTATCCTTTCCTGTATCCTATCCAATCCTGTATCCTATCCTGTCCTCTATACTATCCTATCCTCTATCCTATCCTATCCTCTATCTTATCCTATCCTCTATCCTATCCTATCTTCTATCCTATCCTATCCTCTATCCTATCCTATCCCCTATCCTATCCTCTATCCTATCATCTATCCTCTATCCTATCCTATCTTCTATCCTATCCTATCCTCTATCCTATCAAATCCCCTATCCTATCCTCTATCCTATCCTATCATCTATCCTCTATCCTATCCAATCCTCTATCCTATCCTATCCTCTATCCTATCAAATCCCCTATCCTATCCTCTGTCCTATCATATCCTCTATCCTATCCTATCATCTATCCTATCCTATCCTCTATCCTATCCTATCGTCTATCCTATCCTCTATCCTATCCTATCCTCTATCCTATCCTATCCTCTATCCTATCCTATCTTCTATCCTATCCTATCCTCTATCCTATCAAATCCCCTACCCTATCCTCTGTCCTATCCTATTCTCTATCCTATCCTATCCTCTATCCTATCCTATCCTCTATCCTCTATCCTATACTATCCTCTATCCTATCCTATCCTCTATCCTATCCTATCCTCCATCCTATCCTATCTTCAATCCTATCCTTTCCTGTATCCTATCCAATCCTGTATCCTATCCTGTCCTCTATACTATCCTATCCTCTATCCTATCCTATCCTCTATCTTATCCTATCCTCTATCCTATCCTATCTTCTATCCTATCCTATCCTCTATCCTATCCTATCCCCTATCCTATCATCTATCCTATCATCTATCCTCTATCCTATCCTATCTTCTATCCTATCCTATCCTCTATCCTATCAAATCCCCTATCCTATCCTCTATCCTATCCTATCATCTATCCTCTATCCTATCCAATCCTCTATCCTATCCTATCCTCTATCCTATCAAATCCCCTATCCTATCCTCTGTCCTATCATATCCTCTATCCTATCCTATCCTCTATCCTATCCTATCCTATCCTCTATCCTCTATCCTATACTATCCTCTATCCTATCCTATCCTCTATCCTATCCTATCGTCTATCCTATCCTCTATCCTAACCTATCCTCTATCCTATCCTATCCTCCATCCTATCCTATCCTCAATCCTATCCTTTCCTGTATCCTATCCAATCCTGTATCCTATCCTGTCCTCTATACTATCCTATCCTCTATCCTATCCTATCCTCTATTCTATCTTATCCTCTAACCTATCCTATGATCTATCCTATCCTATCGTCTATGCTATCCTCTATCCTATCCTATTCCTCTATCCTATCCTATCCTCTATCCTATCCTGTCCTCTATTCTATCCTATCCTCTATCCTATCCTATCCTCTATCCTATCCTATCCTCTTTCCTATCCTATCCTAACCTCTATCCTATCCTATCCTATCCTATCCTATCCTCTATCCTATCCTATCCTCTATCCTATCCTATCCTCTATCGTATCCTATCCTCTATCCTATCCTATCCTCTATCCTATACTATCCTCTATCCTATCCTATCCTCTATCCTATCCTATCCTCTATCCTCTATCCTCTACCCTCTATCCTCTATCCTCTATCCTCTATCCTCTATCCTCTATCCTATCCTATCCTCTGTCCTATCCTATCCTCTATCCTATCCTATCCTCTATCCTATGCTATCCTCTATCCTATCCTCTATCCTATGCTATCCTCTATCCTATCCTATCCTCTATCCTCTATCCTATCCTATCCTCTATCCTCTATCCTCTATCCTATCCTATCCTCTATCCTATCTTATCGTCTATCCTAACCTATCCTCTATCCTATCCTATCCTCTATCCTATCCTATCCTCTATCCTATCCTATCCTCTATCCTATCAAATCCCCTATCCTATCCTCTATCCTATCCTATCCTGTATCCTATCCTATCCTCTATCCTCTATCCTATCCTATCCTCTATCCTATCCTATCCTCTATCCTATCATGTCGTCTATCCTATCCTCTATCCTATCCTATCCTCTATCCTATCCTATCCTCCATACTATCCTATCCTCAATCCTATCCTTTCCTGTATCCTATCCAATCCTGTATCCTATCCTGTCCTCTATACTATCCTATCCTCTATCCTAACCTATCCTCTATCTTATCCTATCCTCTATCCTATCCTATCTTCTATCCTATCCTATCCTCTATCCTATCCTATCCCCTATCCTATCCTCTATCCTATCCTATCCTCTATCCTATCCTATCCTCTATCCTATCAAATCCCCTATCCTATCCTCTGTCCTATCCTATCCTCTATCCTATCCTATCCTCTATCCTATCCTATCTTCTATCCTATCCTACCCTCTATCCTATCAAATCCCCTACCCTATCCTCTGTCCTATCCTATCCTCTATCCTATCCTATCCTCTATCCTATCCTATCCTCTATCCTATCCTATCCTCTATCCTCTATCCTATACTATCCTCTATCCTATCCTATCCTCTATCCTATCCTATCCTCCATCCTATCCTATCTTCAATCCTATCCTTTCCTGTATCCTATCCAATCCTGTATCCTATCCTGTCCTCTATACTATCCTATCCTCTATCCTATCCTATCCTCTATTCTATCTTATCCTCTATCATATCCTATGATCTATCCTATCCTATCGTCTATCCTATCCTCTATCCTATCCTATTCCTCTATCCTAACCTATCCTCTATCCTATCCTATCCTCTATTCTATCCTATCCTCTATCCTATCCTATCCTCTATCCTATCCTATCCTCTATCCTATCCTATCCTATCCTCTATCCTATCCTATCCTATCCTATCCTATCCTCTATCCTATCCTATCCTCTATCCTATCCTATCCTCCATCCTATCCTATCTTCAATCCTATCCTTTCCTGTATCCTATCCAATCCTGTATCCTATCCTGTCCTCTATACTATCCTATCCTCTATCCTATCCTATCCTCTATCTTATCCTATCCTCTATCCTATCCTATCTTCTATCCTATCCTATCCTCTATCCTATCCTATCCCCTATCCTATCCTCTATCCTATCATCTATCCTCTATCCTATCCTATCTTCTATCCTATCCTATCCTCTATCCTATCAAATCCCCTATCCTATCCTCTATCCTATCCTATCATCTATCCTCTATCCTATCCAATCCTCTATCCTATCCTATCCTCTATCCTATCAAATCCCCTATCCTATCCTCTGTCCTATCATATCCTCTATCCTATCCTATCATCTATCCTATCCTATCCTCTATCCTATCCTATCGTCTATCCTATCCTCTATCCTATCCTATCCTCTATCCTATCCTATCCTCTATCCTATCCTATCTTCTATCCTATCCTATCCTCTATCCTATCAAATCCCCTACCCTATCCTCTGTCCTATCCTATTCTCTATCCTATCCTATCCTCTATCCTATCCTATCCTCTATCCTCTATCCTATACTATCCTCTATCCTATCCTATCCTCTATCCTATCCTATCCTCCATCCTATCCTATCTTCAATCCTATCCTTTCCTGTATCCTATCCAATCCTGTATCCTATCCTGTCCTCTATACTATCCTATCCTCTATCCTATCCTATCCTCTATCTTATCCTATCCTCTATCCTATCCTATCTTCTATCCTATCCTATCCTCTATCCTATCCTATCCCCTATCCTATCATCTATCCTATCATCTATCCTCTATCCTATCCTATCTTCTATCCTATCCTATCCTCTATCCTATCAAATCCCCTATCCTATCCTCTATCCTATCCTATCATCTATCCTCTATCCTATCCAATCCTCTATCCTATCCTATCCTCTATCCTATCAAATCCCCTATCCTATCCTCTGTCCTATTCATATCCTCTATCCTATCCTATCATCTATCCTATCCTATCCTCTATCCTATCCTATCGTCTATCCTATCCTCTATCCTATCCTATCCTCTATCCTATCCTATCCTCTATCCAATCCTATCTTCTATCCTATCCCTATCCTCTATCCTATCAAATCCCCTACCCTATCCTCTGTCCAATCCTATCCACTATCCTATCCTATCCTCAATCCTATCCTATCCTCTATCCTATCCTATCCTCTATCCTCTATCCTATACTATCCTCTATCCTATCCTATCCTCTATCCTATCCTATCGTCTATCCTATCCTCTATCCTAACCTATCCTCTATCCTATCCTATCCTCCTCCTATCCTATCCTCAATCCTATCCTTTCCTGTATCCTATCCAACCCTGTATCCTATCTGTCCTCTATACTATCCTATCCTCTATCCTATCCTATCCTCTATTCTATCTTATCCTCTAATCTATCCTATGATCTATCCTATCAATCGTCTATGCAATCCTCAATCCTATCCTATTCCTCTATCCTATCCTATCCTCTATCCTATCCTGTCCTCTATTCTATCCTATCCTCTATCCTATCCTATCCTCTATCCTATCCTATCCTCTTTCCTATCCTATCCTAACCTCTATCCTATCCTATCCTATCCTATCCTATCCCTCTATCCTATCCTATCCTCTATCCTATCCTATCCTCTATCGTATCCTATCCTCTAATCCTATCCTATCCTCTATCCTATACTATCCTCTATCCTATCCTATCCTCTATCCTATCCTATCCTCTATCCTCTATACTCTACCCTCTATCCTCTATCCTCTATCCACTATTCCTCTATCCTATCCTATCCTCTGTCCTATCCTATCCTCTATCCTATCCTATCCTCTATCCTATGCTATCCTCTATCCTATCCTATCCTCTATCCTCTATCCTATCCTATCTCTATCCTCTATCCTCTATCCTATCCTATCCTCTATCCTATCCTATCGTCTATCCTAACCTATCCTCTATCCTATCCTATCCTCTATCCTATCCTATCCTCTATCCTATCCTATCCTCTATTCTATCCTATCCTCTATCCTATCCTATCCTCTATCCTATCCTATTCCTCTATCCTATCCTATCTCCTCTATCCTATCAATCCCCTAGCCTATCCTCTATCCTATCCTATCTGTATCCTATCCTATCCTCTATCCTCTATCCTATCCTATCCTCTATCCTATCATGTCGTCTATCCTATCCTCTATCCTATCCTATCCTCTATCCTATCCTATCCTCCATACTATCCTATCCTCAATCCTATCCTTTCCTGTTCCTATCCAATCCTGTATCCTATCCTGTCCTCTATACTATCCTATCCTCTGTCCTAACCTATCCTCTATCTTATCCTATCCTCTATCCTATCCTATCTTCTATCCTATCCTATCCTCTATCCTATCCTATCCCCTATCCTATCCTCTATCCTATCTTCTATCCTATCCTATCCTCTATCCTATCAAATCCCCAATCCTATCCTCTATCCTATCCTATCATCTATCCTCTATCCTATCCAATCCTCTATCCTATCCTATCCTCTATCCTATCAAATCCCCTATCCTATCCTCTGTCCTATCCTATCCTCTATCCTATCCTATCATCTATCCTATCCTATCCTCTATCCTATCCTATCATCTATCCTATCCTATCCTCTATCCTATCCTATCGTCTATCCTATCCTCTATCCTATCCTATCCTCTATCCTATCCTATCCTCTATCCTATCAAATCCCCTATCCTATCCTCTGTCCTATCCTATCCTCTATCCTATCCTATCATCTATCCTATCCTATCCTCTATCCTATCCTATCCTCTATCCTATCCTATCTTCTATCCTATCCTACCCTCTATCCTATCAAATCCCCTACCCTATCCTCTGTCCTATCCTATCCTCTATCCTATCCTATCCTCTATCCTATCCTATCCTCTATCCTCTATCCTATACTATCCTCTATCCTATCCTATCCTCTATCCTATCCCAGCCTTCATCCTATCCTATCTTCAATCCTATCCTTTCCTGTATCCTATCCAATCCTGTATCCTATCCTGTCCTCTATACTATCCTATCCTCTATCCTATCCTATCCTCTATTCTATCTTATCCTCTATCATATCCTATGATCTATCCTATCCTATCGTCTATCCTATCCTCTATCCTATCCTATCCTCTATCCTAACCTATCCTCCATCCTATCCTATCTTCAATCCTATCCTTTCCTGTATCCTATCCAATCCTGTATCCTATCCTGTCCTCTATACTATCCTATCCTCTATCCTATCCTATCCTCTATTCTATCTTATCCTCTATCATATCCTATGATCTATCCTATCCTATCGTCTATCCTATCCTCTATCCTATCCTATTCCTCTATCCTAACCTATCCTCTATCCTATCCTATCCTCTATTCTATCCTATCCTCTATCCTATCCTATCCTCTATCCTATCCTATCCTCTATCCTATCCTATCCTATCCTATCCTCTATCCTATCCTATCCTCTATCGTATCCTATCCTCTATCCTATCCTATCCTCTATCCTATCCTATCGTCTATCCTATCCTCTATCCTATCCTATCCTCTATCCTATCCTATCCTCTATCCTATCCTATCATCTATCCTATCCTATCCTCTATCCTATCCTATCGTCTATCCTATCCTCTATCCTATCCTATCCTCTATCCTATCCTATCCTCTATCCTATCCTATCTTCTATCCTATCCTACCCTCTATCCTATCAAATCCCCTACCCTATCCTCTGTCCTATCCTATCCTCTATCCTATCCTATCCTCTATCCTATCCTATCCTCTATCCTATCCTATCCTCTATCCTATCCTATCCTCTATCCTCTATCCTATACTATCCTCTATCCTATCCTATCCTCTATCCTATCCCAGCCTCCATCCTATCCTATCTTCAATCCTATCCTTTCCTGTATCCTATCCAATCCTGTATCCTATCCTGTCCTCTATACTATCCTATCCTCTATCCTATCCTATCCTCTATTCTATCTTATCCTCTATCCTATCCTATGATCTATCCTATCCTATCGTCTATCCTATCCTCTATCCTATCCTATTCCTCTATCCTATCCTATCCTCTATCCTATCCTATCCTCTATTCTATCCTATCCTCTATCCTATCCTATCCTCTATCCTATCCTATCCTCTATCCTCTATCCTATACTATCCTCTATCCTATCCTATCCTCTATCCTATCCTATCCTCCATCCTATCCTATCTTCAATCCTATCCTTTCCTGTATCCTATCCAATCCTGTATCCTATCCTGTCCTCTATACTATCCTATCCTCTATCCTATCCTATCCTCTATCTTATCCTATCCTCTATCTTATCCTATCTTCTATCCTATCCTATCCTCTATCCTATCCTATCCCCTATCCTATCCTCTATCCTATCATCTATCCTCTATCCTATCCTATCTTCTATCCTATCCAATCCTCTATCCTATCAAATCCCCTATCCTATCCTCTATCCTATCCTATCATCTATCCTCTATCCTATCCAATCCTCTATCCTATCCTATCCTCTATCGTATCCTATCCTCTATCCTATCCTATCCTCTATCCTATACTATCCTCTATCCTATCCTATCCTCTATCCTATCCTATCCTCTATCCTCTATACTCTACCCTCTATCCTCTATCCTCTATCCTCTATCCTCTATCCTATCCTATCCTCTGTCCTATCCTATCCTCTATCCTATCCTATCCTCTATCCTATGCTATCCTCTATCCTATCCTATCCTCTATCCTCTATCCTATCCTATCCTCTATCCTCTATCCTCTATCCTATCCTATCCTCTATCCTATCCTATCGTCTATCCTAACCTATCCTCTATCCTATCCTATCCTCTATCCTATCCTATCCTCTATCCTATCCTATCCTCTATTCTATCCTATCCTCTATCCTATCCTATCCTCTATCCTATCCTATCCTCTATCCTATCCTATCCTCTATCCTATCAAATCCCCTATCCTATCCTCTATCCTATCCTATCCTGTATCCTATCCTATCCTCTATCCTCTATCCTATCCTATCCTCTATCCTATCATGTCGTCTATCCTATCCTCTATCCTATCCTATCCTCTATCCTATCCTATCCTCCATACTATCCTATCCTCAATCCTATCCTTTCCTGTATCCTATCCAATCCTGTATCCTATCCTGTCCTCTATACTATCCTATCCTCTGTCCTAACCTATCCTCTATCTTATCCTATCCTCTATCCTATCCTATCTTCTATCCTATCCTATCCTCTATCCTATCCTATCCCCTATCCTATCCTCTATCCTATCTTCTATCCTATCCTATCCTCTATCCTATCAAATCCCCAATCCTATCCTCTATCCTATCCTATCATCTATCCTCTATCCTATCCAATCCTCTATCCTATCCTATCCTCTATCCTATCAAATCCCCTATCCTATCCTCTGTCCTATCCTATCCTCTATCCTATCCTATCATCTATCCTATCCTATCCTCTATCCTATCCTATCGTCTATCCTATCCTCTATCCTATCCTATCCTCTATCCTATCCTATCCTCTATCCTATCAAATCCCCTATCCTATCCTCTGTCCTATCCTATCCTCTATCCTATCCTATCATCTATCCTATCCTATCCTCTATCCTATCCTATCGTCTATCCTATCCTCTATCCTATCCTATCCTCTATCCTATCCTATCCTCTATCCTATCCTATCTTCTATCCTATCCTACCCTCTATCCTATCAAATCCCCTACCCTATCCTCTGTCCTATCCTATCCTCTATCCTATCCTATCCTCTATCCTATCCTATCCTCTATCCTCTATCCTATACTATCCTCTATCCTATCCTATCCTCTATCCTATCCCAGCCTTCATCCTATCCTATCTTCAATCCTATCCTTTCCTGTATCCTATCCAATCCTGTATCCTATCCTGTCCTCCATACTATCCTATCCTCTATCCTATCCTATCCTCTATTCTATCTTATCCTCTATCATATCCTATGATCTATCCTATCCTATCGTCTATCCTATCCTCTATCCTATCCTATCCTCTATCCTAACCTATCCTCCATCCTATAATATCTTCAATCCTATCCTTTCCTGTATCCTATCCAATCCTGTATCCTATCCTGTCCTCTATACTATCCTATCCTCTATCCTATCCTATCCTCTATTCTATCTTATCCTCTATCATATCCTATGATCTATCCTATCCTATCGTCTATCCTATCCTCTATCCTATCCTATTCCTCTATCCTAACCTATCCTCTATCCTATCCTATCCTCTATTCTATCCTATCCTCTATCCTATCCTATCCTCTATCCTATCCTATCCTCTATCCTATCCTATCCTATCCTCTATCCTATCCTATCCTATCCTATCCTATCCTCTATCCTATCCTATCCTCTATCCTATCCTATCCTCTATCGTATCCTATCCTCTATCCTATCCTATCCTCTATCCTATCCTATCGTCTATCCTATCCTCTATCCTATCCTATCCTCTATCCTATCCTATCCTCTATCCTATCCTATCATCTATCCTATCCTATCCTCTATCCTATCCTATCGTCTATCCTATCCTCTATCCTATCCTATCCTCTATCCTATCCTATCCTCTATCCTATCCTATCTTCTATCCTATCCTACCCTCTATCCTATCAAATCCCCTACCCTATCCTCTGTCCTATCCTATCCTCTATCCTATCCTATCCTCTATCCTATCCTATCCTCTATCCTATCCTATCCTCTATCCTCTATCCTATACTATCCTCTATCCTATCCTATCCTCTATCCTATCCCAGCCTCCATCCTATCCTATCTTCAATCCTATCCTTTCCTGTATCCTATCCAATCCTGTATCCTATCCTGTCCTCTATACTATCCTATCCTCTATCCTATCCTATCCTCTATTCTATCTTATCCTCTATCCTATCCTATGATCTATCCTATCCTATCGTCTATCCTATCCTCTATCCTATCCTATTCCTCTATCCTATCCTATCCTCTATCCTATCCTATCCTCTATTCTATCCTATCCTCTATCCTATCCTATCCTCTATCCTATCCTCTATCCTATCCTATCCTATCCTCTATCCTATCCTATCCTCCATCCTATCCTATCTTCAATCCTATCCTTTCCTGTATCCTATCCAATCCTGTATCCTATCCTGTCCTCTATACTATCCTATCCTCTATCCTATCCTATCCTCTATCTTATCCTATCCTCTATCCTATCCTATCTTCTATCCTATCCTATCCTCTATCCTATCCTATCCCCGATCCTATCCTCTATCCTATCATCTATCCTCTATCCTATCCTATCTTCTATCCTATCCAATCCTCTATCCTATCAAATCCCCTATCCTATCCTCTATCCTATCCTATCATCTATCCTCTATCCTATCCAATCCTCTATCCTATCCTATCCTCTATCCTATCAAATCCCCTATCCTATCCTCTGTCCTATCATATCCTCTATCCTATCCTATCATCTATCCTATCCTATCCTCTATCCTATCCTATCGTCTATCCTATCCTCTATCCTATCCTATCCTCTATCCTATCCTATCCTCTATCCTATCCTATCTTCTATCCTATCCTACCCTCTATCCTATCAAATCCCCTACCCTATCCTCTGTCCTATCCTATCCTCTATCCTATCCTATCCTCTATCCTATCCTATCCTCTATCCTATCCTATCCTCTATCCTCTATCCTATACTATCCTCTATCCTATCCTATCCTCTATCCTATCCCAGCCTCCATCCTATCCTATCTTCAATCCTATCCTTTCCTGTATCCTATCCAATCCTGTATCCTATCCTGTCCTCTATACTATCCTATCCTCTATCCTATCCTATCCTCTATTCTATCTTATCCTCTATCCTATCCTATGATCTATCCTATCCTATCGTCTATCCTATCCTCTATCCTATCCTATTCCTCTATCCTATCCTATCCTCTATCCTATCCTATCCTCTATTCTATCCTATCCTCTATCCTATCCTATCCTCTATCCTATCCTATCCTCTATCCTCTATCCTATACTATCCTCTATCCTATCCTATCCTCTATCCTATCCTATCCTCCATCCTATCCTATCTTCAATCCTATCCTTTCCTGTATCCTATCCAATCCTGTATCCTATCCTGTCCTCTATACTATCCTATCCTCTATCCTATCCTATCCTCTATCTTATCCTATCCTCTATCCTATCCTATCTTCTATCCTATCCTATCCTCTATCCTATCCTATCCCCTATCCTATCCTCTATCCTATCATCTATCCTCTATCCTATCCTATCTTCTATCCTATCCAATCCTCTATCCTATCAAATCCCCTATCCTATCCTCTATCCTATCCTATCATCTATCCTCTATCCTATCCAATCCTCTATCCTATCCTATCCTCTATCGTATCCTATCCTCTATCCTATCCTATCCTCTATCCTATACTATCCTCTATCCTATCCCATCCTCTATCCTATCCTATCCTCTATCCTCTATACTCTACCCTCTATCCTCTATCCTCTATCCTCTATCCTCTATCCTATCCTATCCTCTATCCTCTATCCTCTATCCTATCCTATCCTCTATCCTATCCTATCGTCTATCCTAACCTATCCTCTATCCTATCCTATCCTCTATCCTATCCTATCCTCTATCCTATCCTATCCTCTATTCTATCCTATCCTCTATCCTATCCTATCCTCTATCCTATCCTATCCTCTATCCTATCCTATCCTCTATCCTATCAAATCCCCTATCCTATCCTCTATCCTATCCTATCCTGTATCCTATCCTATCCTCTATCCTCTATCCTATCCTATCCTCTATCCTATCCTATCGTCTATCCTATCCTCTATCCTATCCTATCCTCTATCCTATCCTATCCTCTATCCTATCCTATCATCTATCCTATCCTATCCTCTATCCTATCCTATCGTCTATCCTATCCTCTATCCTATCCTATCCTCTATCCTATCCTATCCTCTATCCTATCCTATCTTCTATCCTATCCTACCCTCTATCCTATCAAATCCCCTACCCTATCCTCTGTCCTATCCTATCCTCTATCCTATCCTATCCTCTATCCTATCCTATCCTCTATCCTATCCTATCCTCTATCCTCTATCCTATACTATCCTCTATCCTATCCTATCCTCTATCCTATCCCAGCCTCCATCCTATCCTATCTTCAATCCTATCCTTTCCTGTATCCTATCCAATCCTGTATCCTATCCTGTCCTCTATACTATCCTATCCTCTATCCTATCCTATCCTCTATTCTATCTTATCCTCTATCCTATCCTATGATCTATCCTATCCTATCGTCTATCCTATCCTCTATCCTATCCTATTCCTCTATCCTATCCTATCCTCTATCCTATCCTATCCTCTATTCTATCCTATCCTCTATCCTATCCTATCCTCTATCCTATCCTATCCTCTATCCTCTATCCTATACTATCCTCTATCCTATCCTATCCTCTATCCTATCCTATCCTCCATCCTATCCTATCTTCAATCCTATCCTTTCCTGTATCCTATCCAATCCTGTATCCTATCCTGTCCTCTATACTATCCTATCCTCTATCCTATCCTATCCTCTATCTTATCCTATCCTCTATCCTATCCTATCTTCTATCCTATCCTATCCTCTATCCTATCCTATCCTCTATCCTATCCTATCGTCTATCCTATCCTATCCTCTATCCTATCCTATCCTCTATCCTATCCTATCCTCTATCCTATCAAATCCCCTATCCTATCCTCTGTCCTATCCTATCCTCTATCCTATCCTATCATCTATCCTATCCTATCCTCTATCCTATCCTATCGTCTATCCTATCCTCTATCCTATCCTATCCTCTATCCTATCCTATCCTCTATCCTATCCTATCTTCTATCCTATCCTACCCTCTATCCTATCAAATCCCCTACCCTATCCTCTGTCCTATCCTATCCTCTATCCTATCCTATCCTCTATCCTATCCTATCCTCTATCCTCTATCCTATACTATCCTCTATCCTATCCTATCCTCTATCCTATCCCAGCCTTCATCCTATCCTATCTTCAATCCTATCCTTTCCTGTATCCTATCCAATCCTGTATCCTATCCTGTCCTCTATACTATCCTATCCTCTATCCTATCCTATCCTCTATCCTATCCTATCCTCTATCCTATCCTATCCTCTATCCTATCCTATCCTATCCTCTATCCTATCCTATCCTATCCTATCCTATCCTCTATCCTATCCTATCCTCTATCCTATCCTATCCTCTATCGTATCCTATCCTCTATCCTATCCTATCCTCTATCCTATCCTATCGTCTATCCTATCCTCTATCCTATCCTATCCTCTATCCTATCCTATCCTCTATCCTATCCTATCATCTATCCTATCCTATCCTCTATCCTATCCTATCGTCTATCCTATCCTCTATCCTATCCTATCCTCTATCCTATCCTATCCTCTATCCTATCCTATCTTCTATCCTATCCTACCCTCTATCCTATCAAATCACCTACCCTATCCTCTGTCCTATCCTATCCTCTATCCTATCCTACCCTCTATCCTATCCTATCCTCTATCCTATCCTATCCTCTATCCTATCGTATCCTCTATCCTCTATCCTATACTATCCTCTATCCTATCCTATCCTCTATCCTATCCCAGCCTCCATCCTATCCTATCTTCAATCCTATCCTTTCCTGTATCCTATCCAATCCTGTATCCTATCCTGTCCTCTATACTATCCTATCCTCTATCCTATCCTATCCTCTATTCTATCTTATCCTCTATCCTATCCTATGATCTATCCTATCCTATCGTCTATCCTATCCTCTATCCTATCCTATTCCTCTATCCTATCCTATCCTCTATCCTATCCTATCCTCTATTCTATCCTATCCTCTATCCTATCCTATCCTCTATCCTATCCTATCCTCTATCCTCTATCCTATACTATCCTCTATCCTATCCTATCCTCTATCCTATCCTATCCTCCATCCTATCCTATCTTCAATCCTATCCTTTCCTGTATCCTATCCAATCCTGTATCCTATCCTGTCCTCTATACTATCCTATCCTCTATCCTATCCTATCCTCTATCTTATCCTATCCTCTATCCTATCCTATCTTCTATCCTATCCTATCCTCTATCCTATCCTATCCCCTATCCTATCCTCTATCCTATCATCTATCCTCTATCCTATCCTATCCTATCTTCTATCCTATCCAATCCTCTATCCTATCAAATCCCCTATCCTATCCTCTATCCTATCCTATCATCTATCCTCTATCCTATCCAATCCTCTATCCTATCCTATCCTCTATCCTATCAAATCCCCTATCCTATCCTCTGTCCTATCATATCCTCTATCCTATCCTATCATCTATCCTATCCTATCCTCTATCCTATCCTATCGTCTATCCTATCCTCTATCCTATCCTATCCTCTATCCTATCCTATCCTCTATCCTATCAAATCCCCTACCCTATCCTCTGTCCTATCCTATCCTCTATCCTATCCTATCCTCTATCCTATCCTATCCTCTATCCTATCCTATCCTCTATCCTCTATCCTATACTATCCTCTATCCTATCCTATCCTCTATCCTATCCTATCGTCTATCCTATCCTCTATCCTAACCTATCCTCTATCCTATCCTATCCTCCATCCTATCCTATCCTCAATCCTATCCTTTCCTGTATCCTATCCAATCCTGTATCCTATCCTATCGTCTATCCTATCCTCTATCCTAACCTATCCTCTATCCTATCCTATCCTCCATCCTATCCTATCCTCAATCCTATCCTTTCCTGTATCCTATCCAATCCTGTATCCTATCCTGTCCTCTATACTATCCTATCCTCTATCCTATCCTATCCTCTATTCTATCTTATCCTCTAACCTATCCTATGATCTATCCTATCCTATCGTCTATGCTATCCTCTATCCTATCCTATTCCTCTATCCTATCCTATCCTCTATCCTATCCTGTCCTCTATTCTATCCTATCCTCTATCCTATCCTATCCTATCCTATCCTATCCTCTATCCTATCCTATCCTCTATCCTATCCTATCCTATCCTATCCTATCCTATCCTCTATCCTATCCTATCCTCTATCCTATCCTATCCTCTATCGTATCCTATCCCCTACCCTATCCTCTGTCCTATCCTATCCTCTATCCTATCCTATCCTCTATCCTATCCTATCCTCTATCCTATCCTATCCTCTATCCTTTATCCTATACTATCCTCTATCCTATCCTATCCTCTATCCTATCCTATCCTCCATCCTATCCTATCTTCAATCCTATCCTTTCCTGTATCCTATCCAATGCTGTATCCTATCCTGTCCTCTATACTATCCTATCCTCTATCCTATCCTATCCTCTATTCTATCTTATCCTCTATCCTATCCTATGATCTATCCTATCCTATCGTCTATCCTATCCTCTATCCTATCCTATTCCTCTATCCTATCCTATCCTCTATCCTATCCTATCCTCTATTCTATCCTATCCTCTATCCTATCCTATCCTCTATCCTATCCTATCCTCTATCCTCTATCCTATACTATCCTCTATCCTATCCTATCCTCTATCCTATCCTATCCTCCATCCTATCCTATCTTCAATCCTATCCTTTCCTGTATCCTATCCAATCCTGTATCCTATCCTGTCCTCTATACTATCCTATCCTCTATCCTATCCTATCCTCTATCTTATCCTATCCTCTATCCTATCCTATCTTCTATCCTATCCTATCCTCTATCCTATCCTATCCCCTATCCTATCCTCTATCCTATCATCTATCCTCTATCCTATCCTATCTTCTATCCTATCCTATCCTCTATCCTATCAAATCCCCTATCCTATCCTCTATCCTATCCTATCATCTATCCTCTATCCTATCCAATCCTCTATCCTATCCTATCCTCTATCCTATCAAATCCCCTATCCTATCCTCTGTCCTATCATATCCTCTATCCTATCCTATCATCTATCCTATCCTATCGTCTATCCTATCCTCTATCCTATCCTATCCTCTATCCTATCCTATCCTCTATCCTATCCTATCTTCTATCCTATCCTATCCTCTATCCTATCAAATCCCCTACCCTATCCTCTGTCCTATCCTATCCTCTATCCTATCCTATCCTCTATCCTATCCTATCCTCTATCCTCTATCCTATACTATCCTCTATCCTATCCTATCCTCTATCCTATCCTATCCTCCATCCTATCCTATCTTCAATCCTGTCCTTTCCTGTATCCTATCCAATCCTGTATCCTATCCTGTCCTCTATACTATCCTATCCTCTATCCTATCCTATCCTCTATCTTATCCTATCCTCTATCCTATCCTATCTTCTATCCTATCCTATCCTCTATCCTATCCTATCCCCTATCCTATCATCTATCCTATCATCTATCCTCTATCCTATCCTATCTTCTATCCTATCCTATCCTCTATCCTATCAAATCCCCTATCCTATCCTCTATCCTATCCTATCATCTATCCTCTATCCTATCCAATCCTCTATCCTATCCTATCCTCTATCCTATCAAATCCCCTATCCTATCCTCTGTCCTATCATATCCTCTATCCTATCCTATCATCTATCCTATCCTATCCTCTATCCTATCCTATCGTCTATCCTATCCTCTATCCTATCCTATCCTCTATCCTATCCTATCCTCTATCCTATCCTATCTTCTATCCTATCCTATCCTCTATTATATCAAATCCCCTACCCTATCCTCTGTCCTATCCTATCCTCTATCCTATCCTATCCTCTATCCTATCCTATCCTCTATCCTATCCTATCCTCTATCCTCTATCCTATACTATCCTCTATCCTATCCTATCCTCTATCCTATCCTATCCTCTATCCTATCCTATCTTCTATCCTATCCTATCCTCTATCCTATCAAATCCCCTACCCTATCCTCTGTCCTATCCTATCCTCTATCCTATCCTATCCTCTATCCTATCCTATCCTCTATCCTATCCTATCCTCTATCCTCTATCCTATACTATCCTCTATCCTATCCTATCCTCTATCCTATCCTATCGTCTATCCTATCCTCTATCCTAACCTATCCTCTATCCTATCCTATCCTCCATCCTATCCTATCCTCAATCCTATCCTTTCCTGTATCCTATCCAATCCTGTATCCTATCCTGTCCTCTATACTATCCTATCCTCTATCCTATCCTATCCTCTATTCTATCTTATCCTCTAACCTATCCTATGATCTATCCTATCCTATCGTCTATGCTATCCTCTATCCTATCCTATTCCTCTATCCTATCCTATCCTCTATCCTATCCTGTCCTCTATTCTATCCTATCCTCTATCCTATCCTATCCTATCCTATCCTATCCTCTATCCTATCCTATCCTCTATCCTATCCTATCCTATCCTATCCTATCCTCTATCCTATCCTATCCTCTATCCTATCCTATCCTCTATCGTATCCTATCCCCTACCCTATCCTCTGTCCTATCCTATCCTCTATCCTATCCTATCCTCTATCCTATCCTATCCTCTATCCTATCCTGTCCTCTATTCTATCCTATCCTCTATCCTATCCTATCCTATCCTATCCTATCCTCTATCCTATCCTATCCTCTATCCTATCCTATCCTATCCTATCCTATCCTATCCTCTATCCTATCCTATCCTCTATCCTATCCTATCCTCTATCGTATCCTATCCCCTACCCTATCCTCTGTCCTATCCTATCCTCTATCCTATCCTATCCTCTATCCTATCCTATCCTCTATCCTATCCTATCCTCTATCCTTTATCCTATACTATCCTCTATCCTATCCTATCCTCTATCCTATCCTATCCTCCATCCTATCCTATCTTCAATCCTATCCTTTCCTGTATCCTATCCAATGCTGTATCCTATCCTGTCCTCTATACTATCCTATCCTCTATCCTATCCTATCCTCTATTCTATCTTATCCTCTATCCTATCCTATGATCTATCCTATCCTATCGTCTATCCTATCCTCTATCCTATCCTATTCCTCTATCCTATCCTATCCTCTATCCTATCCTATCCTCTATTCTATCCTATCCTCTATCCTATCCTATCCTCTATCCTATCCTATCCTCTATCCTCTATCCTATACTATCCTCTATCCTATCCTATCCTCTATCCTATCCTATCCTCCATCCTATCCTATCTTCAATCCTATCCTTTCCTGTATCCTATCCAATCCTGTATCCTATCCTGTCCTCTATACTATCCTATCCTCTATCCTATCCTATCCTCTATCTTATCCTATCCTCTATCCTATCCTATCTTCTATCCTATCCTATCCTCTATCCTATCCTATCCCCTATCCTATCCTCTATCCTATCATCTATCCTCTATCCTATCCTATCTTCTATCCTATCCTATCCTCTATCCTATCAAATCCCCTATCCTATCCTCTATCCTATCCTATCATCTATCCTCTATCCTATCCAATCCTCTATCCTATCCTATCCTCTATCCTATCAAATCCCCTATCCTATCCTCTGTCCTATCATATCCTCTATCCTATCCTATCATCTATCCTATCCTATCGTCTATCCTATCCTCTATCCTATCCTATCCTCTATCCTATCCTATCCTCTATCCTATCCTATCTTCTATCCTATCCTATCCTCTATCCTATCAAATCCCCTACCCTATCCTCTGTCCTATCCTATCCTCTATCCTATCCTATCCTCTATCCTATCCTATCCTCTATCCTCTATCCTATACTATCCTCTATCCTATCCTATCCTCTATCCTATCCTATCCTCCATCCTATCCTATCTTCAATCCTGTCCTTTCCTGTATCCTATCCAATCCTGTATCCTATCCTGTCCTCTATACTATCCTATCCTCTATCCTATCCTATCCTCTATCTTATCCTATCCTCTATCCTATCCTATCTTCTATCCTATCCTATCCTCTATCCTATCCTATCCCCTATCCTATCATCTATCCTATCATCTATCCTCTATCCTATCCTATCTTCTATCCTATCCTATCCTCTATCCTATCAAATCCCCTATCCTATCCTCTATCCTATCCTATCATCTATCCTCTATCCTATCCAATCCTCTATCCTATCCTATCCTCTATCCTATCAAATCCCCTATCCTATCCTCTGTCCTATCATATCCTCTATCCTATCCTATCATCTATCCTATCCTATCCTCTATCCTATCCTATCGTCTATCCTATCCTCTATCCTATCCTATCCTCTATCCTATCCTATCCTCTATCCTATCCTATCTTCTATCCTATCCTATCCTCTATTATATCAAATCCCCTACCCTATCCTCTGTCCTATCCTATCCTCTATCCTATCCTATCCTCTATCCTATCCTATCCTCTATCCTATCCTATCCTCTATCCTCTATCCTATACTATCCTCTATCCTATCCTATCCTCTATCCTATCCTATCCTCTATCCTATCCTATCTTCTATCCTATCCTATCCTCTATCCTATCAAATCCCCTACCCTATCCTCTGTCCTATCCTATCCTCTATCCTATCCTATCCTCTATCCTATCCTATCCTCTATCCTATCCTATCCTCTATCCTCTATCCTATACTATCCTCTATCCTATCCTATCCTCTATCCTATCCTATCGTCTATCCTATCCTCTATCCTAACCTATCCTCTATCCTATCCTATCCTCCATCCTATCCTATCCTCAATCCTATCCTTTCCTGTATCCTATCCAATCCTGTATCCTATCCTGTCCTCTATACTATCCTATCCTCTATCCTATCCTATCCTCTATTCTATCTTATCCTCTAACCTATCCTATGATCTATCCTATCCTATCGTCTATGCTATCCTCTATCCTATCCTATTCCTCTATCCTATCCTATCCTCTATCCTATCCTGTCCTCTATTCTATCCTATCCTCTATCCTATCCTATCCTATCCTATCCTATCCTCTATCCTATCCTATCCTCTATCCTATCCTATCCTATCCTATCCTATCCTCTATCCTATCCTATCCTCTATCCTATCCTATCCTCTATCGTATCCTATCCCCTACCCTATCCTCTGTCCTATCCTATCCTCTATCCTATCCTATCCTCTATCCTATCCTATCCTCTATCCTATCCTATCCTCTATCCTATCCTATCCTCTATCCTTTATCCTATACTATCCTCTATCCTATCCTATCCTCTATCCTATCCTATCCTCCATCCTATCCTATCTTCAATCCTATCCTTTCCTGTATCCTATCCAATCCTGTATCCTATCCTGTCCTCTATACTATCCTATCCTCTATCCTATCCTATCCTCTATTCTATCTTATCCTCTATCCTATCCTATGATCTATCCTATCCTATCGTCTATCCTATCCTCTATCCTATCCTATTCCTCTATCCTATCCTATCCTCTATCCTATCCTATCCTCTATTCTATCCTATCCTCTATCCTATCCTATCCTCTATCCTATCCTATCCTCTATCCTCTATCCTATACTATCCTCTATCCTATCCTATCCTCTATCCTATCCTATCCTCCATCCTATCCTATCTTCAATCCTATCCTTTCCTGTATCCTATCCAATCCTGTATCCTATCCTGTCCTCTATACTATCCTATCCTCTATCCTATCCTATCCTCTATCTTATCCTATCCTCTATCCTATCCTATCTTCTATCCTATCCTATCCTCTATCCTATCCTATCCCCTATCCTATCCTCTATCCTATCATCTATCCTCTATCCTATCCTATCATCTATCCTATCCTATCGTCTATCCTATCCTCTATCCTATCCTATCCTCTATCCTATCCTATCCTCTATCCTCTATCCTATACTATCCTCTATCCTATCCTATCCTCTATCCTATCCTATCCTCTATCCTATCCTATCTTCTATCCTATCCTATCCTCTATCCTATCAAATCCCCTACCCTATCCTCTGTCCTATCCTATCCTCTATCCTATCCTATCCTCTATCCTATCCTATCCTCTATCCTATCCTATCCTCTATCCTCTATCCTATACTATCCTCTATCCTATCCTATCCTCTATCCTATCCTATCGTCTATCCTATCCTCTATCCTAACCTATCCTCTATCCTATCCTATCCTCCATCCTATCCTATCCTCAATCCTATCCTTTCCTGTATCCTATCCAATCCTGTATCCTATCCTGTCCTCTATACTATCCTATCCTCTATCCTATCCTATCCTCTATTCTATCTTATCCTCTAACCTATCCTATGATCTATCCTATCCTATCGTCTATGCTATCCTCTATCCTATCCTATTCCTCTATCCTATCCTATCCTCTATCCTATCCTGTCCTCTATTCTATCCTATCCTCTATCCTATCCTATCCTATCCTATCCTATCCTCTATCCTATCCTATCCTCTATCCTATCCTATCCTATCCTATCCTATCCTCTATCCTATCCTATCCTCTATCCTATCCTATCCTCTATCGTATCCTATCCCCTACCCTATCCTCTGTCCTATCCTATCCTCTATCCTATCCTATCCTCTATCCTATCCTATCCTCTATCCTATCCTATCCTCTATCCTATCCTATCCTCTATCCTTTATCCTATACTATCCTCTATCCTATCCTATCCTCTATCCTATCCTATCCTCCATCCTATCCTATCTTCAATCCTATCCTTTCCTGTATCCTATCCAATCCTGTATCCTATCCTGTCCTCTATACTATCCTATCCTCTATCCTATCCTATCCTCTATTCTATCTTATCCTCTATCCTATCCTATGATCTATCCTATCCTATCGTCTATCCTATCCTCTATCCTATCCTATTCCTCTATCCTATCCTATCCTCTATCCTATCCTATCCTCTATTCTATCCTATCCTCTATCCTATCCTATCCTCTATCCTATCCTATCCTCTATCCTCTATCCTATACTATCCTCTATCCTATCCTATCCTCTATCCTATCCTATCCTCCATCCTATCCTATCTTCAATCCTATCCTTTCCTGTATCCTATCCAATCCTGTATCCTATCCTGTCCTCTATACTATCCTATCCTCTATCCTATCCTATCCTCTATCTTATCCTATCCTCTATCCTATCCTATCTTCTATCCTATCCTATCCTCTATCCTATCCTATCCCCTATCCTATCCTCTATCCTATCATCTATCCTCTATCCTATCCTATCATCTATCCTATCCTATCGTCTATCCTATCCTCTATCCTATCCTATCCTCTATCCTATCCTATCCTCTATCCTATCCTATCTTCTATCCTATCCTATCCTCTATCCTATCAAATCCCCTACCCTATCCTCTGTCCTATCCTATCCTCTATCCTATCCTATCCTCTATCCTATCCTATCCTCTATCCTCTATCCTATACTATCCTCTATCCTATCCTATAATCTATCCTATCCTATCCTCCATCCTATCCTATCTTCAATCCTGTCCTTTCCTGTATCCTATCCAATCCTGTATCCTATCCTGTCCTCTATACTATCCTATCCTCTATCCTATCCTATCCTCTATCTTATCCTATCCTCTATCCTATCCTATCTTCTATCCTATCCTATCCTCTATCCTATCCTATCCCCTATCCTATCATCTATCCTATCATCTATCCTCTATCCTATCCTATCTTCTATCCTATCCTATCCTCTATCCTATCAAATCCCCTATCCTATCCTCTATCCTATCCTATCATCTATCCTCTATCCTATCCAATCCTCTATCCTATCCTATCCTCTATCCTATCAAATCCCCTATCCTATCCTCTGTCCTATCATAACCTCTATCCTATCCTATCATCTATCCTATCCTATCCTCTATCCTATCCTATCGTCTATCCTATCCTCTATCCTATCCTATCCTCTATCCTATCCTATCCTCTATCCTATCCTATCTTCTATCCTATCCTATCCTCTATCCTATCAAATCCCCTACCCTATCCTATGTCCTATCCTATCCTCTATCCTATCCTATCCTCTATCCTATCCTATCCTCTATCCTATCCTATCCTCTATCCTCTATCCTATACTATCCTCTATCCTATCCTATCCTCTATCCTATCCTATCGTCTATCCTATCCTCTATCCTAACCTATCCTCTATCCTATCCTATCCTCCATCCTATCCTATCCTCAATCCTATCCTTTCCTGTATCCTATCCAATCCTGTATCCTATCCTGTCCTCTATACTATCCTATCCTCTATCCTATCCTATCCTCTATTCTATCTTATCCTCTATCCTATCCTATGATCTATCCTATCCTATCGTCTATCCTATCCTCTATCCTATCCTATTCCTCTATCCTATCCTATCCTCTATCCTATCCTATCCTCTATTCTATCCTATCCTCTATCCTATCCTATCCTCTATCCTATCCTATCCTCTATCCTCTATCCTATACTATCCTCTATCCTATCCTATCCTCTATCCTATCCTATCCTCCATCCTATCCTTTCCTGTATCCTATCCAATCCTGTATCCTATCCTGTCCTCTATACTATCCTATCCTCTATCCTATCCTATCCTCTATCTTATCCTATCCTCTATCCTATCCTATCTTCTATCCTATCCTATCCTCTATCCTATCCTATCCCCTATCCTATCCTCTATCCTATCATCTATCCTCTATCCTATCATCTATCCTCTATCCTATCCTATCTTCTATCCTATCCTATCCTCTATCCTATCAAATCCCCTATCCTATCCTCTATCCTATCCTATCATCTATCCTCTATCCTATCCAATCCTCTATCCTATCCTATCCTCTATCCTATCAAATCCCCTATCCTATCCTCTGTCCTATCATATCCTCTATCCTATCCTATCATCTATCCTATCCTATCGTCTATCCTATCCTCTATCCTATCCTATCCTCTATCCTATCCTATCCTCTATCCTCTATCCTATACTATCCTCTATCCTATCCTATCCTCTATCCTATCCTATCCTCCATCCTATCCTATCCTCTATCCTATCCTATCCTCTATCCTATCCTATCCTCCATCCTATCCTATCTTCAATCCTATCCTTTCCTGTATCCTATCCTATCCTCTATCTTATCCTATCCTCTATCCTATCCTATCTTCTATCCTATCCTATCCTCTATCCTATCCTATCCCCTATCCTATCCTCTATCCTATCATCTATCCTCTATCCTATCCTATCTTCTATCCTATCCAATCCTCTATCCTATCAAATCCCCTATCCTATCCTCTATCCTATCCTATCATCTATCCTCTATCCTATCCAATCCTCTATCCTATCCTAT